>NC_022030.1:53354791-53358493 GCF_000317375.1 Microtus ochrogaster | reverse complement strand
ATACTGCTATGAACATAGTTGAACAAATGCTCTTGTCATATGATAGGGCATCTCTTGGGTACATTCCCAAGAGTTGTATTGCTGGGTCTAGGGGTAGGTTGATCCCGAATTTCCAGAGAAACTGAAACACTGATTTCCAAAGTGGTTGCACAAGTTTGCATTCTCACCAGCAATGGGTGAGGGTACCCCTTCCTCCACAGCCTCTCCAGCAAAGGCTTTCATTGGTGTTTTTGATTTTAGCCATTCTGACAGGTGTAAGGTGATATCTCAAAGTTCTTTTGATTTGCATTTCCCTGATTGCTAAAAAATTAACCCATTTCTATTAATCAGTGTATCACCATGAAGTTATGGCCTACTGGTAAGTTTCCAGCATCTTTCTCCTTTGGGCAGCTACATGATGTTTTTTTGACTCTGCCTACTCTCTCTCTATATCTCTGCTCAGTTTTCCTGCTTGGCTTTATTCTGCCATGCCATAGGCCAAAGCAGCTTCCTTATTGACCAATGGTCATAAAACATATTCACAGCATACCAAGGGGAATCCCATATCATCTTCCCCCTTCTGTCCAAATAAAAAGGAAGGTTTTCACTTTAACATAGTAAAATTACATATAACAAAACAGGTATCAAGCAATAATTGCAGTTACAATATTTAGTCTATTTGTATTGTGCAAAACCAGGGAAAATATTCTATCATCTATTTTATCTTTGTAAGTCTAAAGTTTCATATCTAATTTATCTTTTATTATAAGCAAGGAAAGCTATAACTATCTGTGTTCAACTCCATCAAAGACCCCAGAAGGATATAATATTGTCTAAGTAAACAGGAAGTGCATTATAAGCAATTCCAAAGTTCTAGTAATGATAGAAACACATCACTGCTTGGATAGTCACCCAAAGTTACTTTGTAATGTTGGGGCATCTTTCTTCAGCCTATAGGCCCATAACATCTGGTAGACGTTTCAGTGAAGTAGGAAATTTGAATGACTGTTTTGCCTATATTGGTAGTTTGTCAGTCACCTTCTTCTGTGTCCTGCAGAATGTCTAGCAGACTGTTTCATGAAGTGGGAACGCTGAAGGACTCTCACCTTCTTTAGGCAAGTTCAGCAGTCATTTTTGTGAGTCCTGTATGTCCAGTTCATACAGCATATCATCAGGCAGTCCAGGCAAAAGCAGTTTCTTGCTTAAATCATTAACCTTGTCACATTGAAGGCAAATTATGTAACAAGTTTATTCAATGCCAGTCAATCTCTCTGAAGTAATTGGTGTTATCAGAAGCATACATTTCTCACTTTTGGCAAAAGTCTAAGTTCTTAAAACCTCTTAAATGTCATATTATGTAGGTCTTTGAAAGGTTTGAAGAATACCTATTCACCTGAAATATATTTCTATATATCTAGAAAACCTAACTAATATGACTGGAAGTTTGACTCTTACAAATGACTATCTACAAATTTATAATTTTTAATTATATATTACATTTTAAGTGAACTGTATAAACATAATACCTTAAACAAGAGTAGAAATATAATATAACAAAATTAACCTTAAATTTGTATCAACAGATCAAGATCCATACCAATGAAAAGTATTCATATCTATATCATGTCACCCTTTAAATGAAAACAAACATTTATAAATAATCATTTTGAAAATTTGTCATTGTTTTCTCCAAACTACTACCTGGTATTTGTTGGGCAAAGTATTTTTGGGGTTCATAGAGACCTTTCAAGGGGGTCTTGTTCTATCAAGAGCCACATTAGCTTGAAAGGAATCCACAGATTCTCATCCTCTTTAGATAGAAAAGTAGAACCTCTTTTCCAAAGTAATATATCTTTAGACTCAAATTTTGAAGTCAACATATATATAAAATATATATGTTGATTTAGTTTAGTAGCCTGTACAATGAAATGTCTCTCTGTAGTTAGCTCATTCACAGTCAAAAAATTCAAAACAATGACAATAGTTAAGTCAATGACTGTCTTAGTCAGTGTTCTGTTGCTGTGAAGAGACACCATGGTCACCACAGCTCTTATAAATAAAAACATTTAATTGGGGCTGGATTAACATTTCAGAGACATATTCCTTATCATCATGCATGGCAGCATGCAGACAGACATGGTGCTGGAGAGGTAGCTTAGAGTTCTGTATCCACAGGCAACAAAAGGAGAGAGACACTGTGCCTGGATTGAGTATTTGAAATCCTAAAGCCCACCCCATAGAGATATACTTCCTTTCGACAAGGCCATACCTACTTCAACAAGTTCACACTTCTTAATCCCTGCCAAGTGGTGACACTCCTTAATGACAAAGCATTCAAACATAAGAGCCTGTAGAGGCCATTCTTATTCAAAACACCATGACAACTGACTTTAGAATGAATAGAGATAATGACACAATTAAAGGTACCAGCAAATCTGAGGTCAGATCGGTCACCCAGAATAATATTGTGTTCCTGCTAAACAATATTTATCAGTCAACACTTGAACAGTTGCATTCTGTGTCAAAGATTATTCTTTTTATATTAGTCATTTTAGTAACTATTTTTGTGCCAAATTCTTCTGACATAGATATAGCTTTTCTTGTGTTTTTATAGAGAAGGCAGGCAAGGAATAGAGGTTATAAAACTTACATGTGCCCTCAGATTCATTCCACTTACCTATTAGAACATGTAGTACTCTACCTGGGGCCAGGTAACAAGCCAATGCCATATGAAGGTGGCAAGGAAGGAAAGGAAAGAGAAGGAAGGAAAGAAGGAAGGAAGGAAGGAAATGGAAGGAAGAGATAAGAATTAAGAGAAAGAAGACATCAAGGCCTAAGACCTTGTTTTCACTTACAAGGAGACAGTCACCTCTGCATGGAGGTATTTACTAATAGCATTTGCTGTCTGTGTATATATCCAAATGAATTGCTACATACAGCTCAAGAATATATCCAGTGGCTTAATGAAGAATATTAATTGACCAGATACATTTGCATGGCACATGTGACCACACAGTCCTCTAAAGGATTTTCCAGAAGCATAATTAATAATCCCAATATTCCTCCTTAGAGGGTATATACTATATTTTTTATCTGTACTAGCTATTTAAACTAGAATATTACTGCATCAGAAAACATCACATTCCTTCTTAGAGCTACCAGCTAGACATCCAGGTCTCCAAATGTTCATCTTGTGTCCTTGCTTCTCTGTCACTACTTTTGAGTTTTGCCACCAGCATTAAGCTATGACATCAGATCCAAAGCTGGACAAATCCCTGTTTCCAGACTCCAGGGTTCCTGCTATTTTCTTTTCTTGAGTCCCTTTTGCAGCAACACAGGCTGTCACTCCAACTGATCACTCTTTCAGTGGTCAGTTCGAGCATGTGACACAGTTGCTAGCTAGTCAGTTAAGAGCAATGCAATCACTGTGACCCGACTTGACACTCCAGATACTCTGGGAAATAGATTTCTCAATTTGTTGACACCACTTGGCACTAGGAACAAGTCTATGAAGCTGGAATTAACATAATAGAAAACAGAAAGCTTGGGAAATAATGACTTTCTGCTTAATCATGTTCTTGCATGTGTCCCCATGGTCTCTTCAGTCTCTGAAACAAGACCATTTCCCTAGCTACAAATGCAGGATGAATATGTTTGTGTGTGTATGTGTGTGTGTGTGTGTGTGTGTATGTGTGTGTGTGTGTGTGTGTGTGTGTGTGTGTG
>NC_022030.1:53331471-53354691 GCF_000317375.1 Microtus ochrogaster | reverse complement strand
AGAGAGAGAGAGAGAGAGAGAGAGAGAGAGAGAAAGAGAGAGAGAGAGATTGTGTCGGGTTTGGAAAATGTGAAGATGCCTGTAGTTACTGTTTAAATTAATTTGATTTAAATTGGGGTAGTGGTGCTCGTATATTTACAATGACTCTTCTTTCTTGAGGCTGAGCAGATTCTGTGATACTTAGGAACTGTGTGTTTGTTTTTAATGCTTTGCTGCTTATAAAACCTACTGAGTGGTCTTGGCAAATGCCCTTTTCTCTTTTTACCTTCTTGGTTTCCAGCTTTGAAAGAAAGGGCTCAGAGCAAAGTATCTACTCCTCTTTTCTACCTGTACAGTTCTAGAATAGGAGGTGACCAGTAAGTCCTTGATGGTTATAAATAGCTTCCAGACCAAGCACTCTCAGAGGCCAATGGACAAGGATATGCACAAATGTTTTGGCTTTAGCTACATAGTAAGGTCCAGGATAGCCAGGTCTACATGGAGATACTGTCTCAAACAAACCAAACCAAAACAAAATATCTTTTATTCATAATATCCTTGGCTGTCAGGGAAAAATTTGTTTAAAAATAACTGTCTCCACGTACAAAAATGAAAGGATGTATCATCTTATTTATTGGTTGCTGATGCTTTGGGGGCTGGAATTTAACACCAAATCATTTTATAGTAAAATCTGATAATCAAACATATGTGGGAAGGAAATTTTTGAAAACAGAGCTACAGGCATGGCTCAGGCCATGCTATTTCCTGTTTGTGTGCCCAACAATGATTGGAGGGTGTGCCATTGGAGCCCTTCTTGAGGCTTTTCTGGAATGAGCTGTGGCCTTCTGGAATTCAATCCTCTTCTTCAATTTTTTGATGAATTAAAGTTCAAAGCAGACACTGTAACCATCACAGGCCTTTAACGAGATCCGTAATGGCTTATAAAATGGTTCCATAATGTGCTGACCTCTTTCTTGGTCATCATGATGGCATGGCTTTGTCTTATTAGCATTCTCTCAAGTCTTGGGTGTCTTATTAGGGAAGTGTTTCTGATTCTTGTCGAGGCTGAACTCCACGGGCGGAATGTAAGTGCACAGCATTCTCCTGGAGCCCCAGGCGCTGCCTTCAGTAACTCGACAGTTCTCTCTGTCCTGGATTCTGCTTTACACGCTTCTCACAGTTCCGACACCTCTGTTCAATATGTCTTGTCATTCTTGGCTAACAAAATTGGCTTTGTGCCAAGCCAAGCATTCTCTCAAGTCCTGGGTGTCTGATATCATCATGCCTTCTTTTTATCATGGAGTCAAGTGCAGTGCTGTTTCACCCCTCCACTGTGCATTTCTTTGCTCTGTCTTTAAACACAAACCTCTTCTAATATATGTCTGGGCCATTTCCCAACTACGACTTTGTCCCTTCTTATTCCCTATAGCTAACACAGTTTATAAGAAAGTGATTTCTTTCTGGATATGTGGCTCTTTGTTGTCTTTGAACATAGTAATTAAGAGAATAATTGCCATTTTCTAGAAGTTCCTCCATGTGCTTAAGGAACTCATCTACTGGGGTATCTTGCATCTCCTTTGGGATTATTTCAGTGTGTACTGTAGATCCAAAATGTTCAACAACCCACTCTACCTCCCCAATAACTCTGCCAGCCAGGAAATCTGTATGACATAGTTCCTTTGACATATACTGCTAACTAAACATTAAAATCAAATTACGTAATGCTAACTATGATGCATTTCCATATATTTATAACATTTATGTATATATAACTTCTGCTTTGGGTTAATTTAGGGCAGATTTTTATTTTTTTCTCCTTACTCGTCCAGTTTTATCTATTATTTTTCCCACTATGTGACTTCACTCCATACAGTTTTTGAGTCATTTTGTGTGTGTGTGTGTGTGTGTGTGTGTGTGTGTGTGTGTGAGAGAGAGAGAGAGAGAGAGAGAGAGAGAGAGAGATAGAGCCTGCTTATTCAAACCCAGGCACTGAAGGAGGTCAGACTCATCATGATTGTGTTCCATAGGGAGAGCAGCCCTACCTGGATATCACTGGGTTCTGTTTCTATATTCCAAAAATGTAGAAGGAGCTGCAGGCCTCTTCCCGCCTCCCAGCTCCCGGTCACGGGCTAGCTTTATACCCGAAATAACAACACACAAACTCTATTCATATAAACACTGCTTGGCCCATTATATCTAGCCTCTTCTTGGCTAACTCTCATAACTTGACTAACCCATTTTTAATAATCTGTGTAGCACCATGAGGTGGTGTCTTACCAGGAAGATTCTAGTGTACGTCCATCTTGGGCTGGAGCTTCATCTCGTCTGCCCTGGAGAGGAGCAGTATGGTGTCTGCCTCACTTCCTCCCAGCATTCTGTTCTGCCTACTCTGCCTATCTAAAATCTGCCCTATCAGGCCAAGCAATTTTCTTTATTAATTAACCAGTGAAAGCAACAGATTGATATATGACACTCCCACATCTCCAAAAATTCTGTTCTGCCTACTCTGCCTATCTAAAATCTGCCCTATCAGGCCAAGCAGTTTTCTTTATTAATTAACCAATGAAAGCAACAGATTGATATATGACACTCCCACATCACAAAAAGCTTTAAATTTAAACAATATAGCTGGGAACATCAAATCAGTAGAGGCTGCACCAAAAACTTGTGAGCAGTATGTAGAACAAAGCAATGTTGGTGACTGTCCAGAAATCACCCAGCTTGGAAAACAATATGATTGGAAGGTCACTGCCAACCCTTCCCACTTAATCTTTATTTAAGGAAACCATTTTAATGAGCTGTGACTATCTCATACAATTTCCTTAAAATAGGATGAGGATTAAATGTTTATAAAAGCAATTTCATGAGGCGGTGGTGGTGCATGCCTTTGATCCCAGTACTTGGGAGGCAGAGGCAGGCAGATCTCTGTGAGTTTGAGGTCAGCCTGGTCTACAAGAGCTAGTTCCAGGAGAGGCCCCAAAGCTACATAGAGAAACCCTGCTTAAAAAAACAAACAAAACAAAACAAAAATAAAAAAAATCTCACAGAACAATAGTACATTTATTTTTCTCAAGTATATTAAATAAAACAAATATAGATAAATATCGTGAGGTTAGAAATAAACACAGACACAGGTCTTCATTGAAATTAGTCATTCAAAATCCATGCTTAATTGAGCTACATAGTGAGCTTGGGACCAGCCTGGTCTAAGTATAAAGTTTCAGACTTTTCTGGAAGATAGTGATCTAAACCTACCAACCAACCAACCAACAAACCAATCAACCAACCAATCAATCAATTAATTTCTGTATTTAAGAAAATTTCCTGTGTATTTTATATACTTAACAACTATCTCTCCTCTGTTTCTGGGTTCATAGTTTATGTTAACCACTAATCTATTAGTCAGAAAAATATCTATTGAGCATCTATAGAGATCAAGTTATGGCCAATGCATGCGAAATATAAACTGTGATTATGTCTCCCCTGAAGGAGATTATAACCTACTTGGGGGTGGGGTGAACCGTATGTAAGTTACTTTGGAAATTATGAAATAAAGTCTAACTTCGGCTTGGTGCATATTGACTTTTACCTTTGAAGCCAACCAAGACTTGAAATACACCCATCAGTTGCAAAAACTATACACTAAAGCGCCCTATATTTCTGAGAACATTCAGATTATTAAGTGACTTGACCTTTTAATTGGAAATGAAGGTGAGATCAAACTGCAAGAAGAACATCCAGGATTGTGTCTATGAGTAAACATATCAAGGCCAATTTCAGGCAGATTAATCAGGAAAATCTGACTCCAGAGAGCTGACACAGGCTGGAGATTCTGTGTCCAGTAGCTTCATGTGTCTGTGTCCGAACTGACAGGGTCAGACACTTGACATATGAATGAAGTTTCCCAAGTTAATCAGAGCTGATGAGTGAGAAGTACTAACATGATTTTACCATGAGTAAGTCTAGCTGAGGCAAAGCGAAGGAGTGTTGAATGTGGCCAGAAATGCCCTGGGGAAGACACAGAGAAAAATGATGGTAAAAAGAGGAGGTTTTAGTTTATTCCAGGTATTCCCATATGTGAATGATTATATCTTTTCAATCTTGTGGATTGAAAGTCATTACTGGATAATGAAATTAATTTGCTATTTCAGAGTCAGTATTTTTTTAAAGAGAAAGAAAAGGAAAGGGTGTGCATTCAAGATAAAAGGGTAAATTTTCTTCACTAAGCTCATTTCTCATTATATATATATATATGTGTGTGTGTGTGTGTATGTATATATCTATCATTCATTAATCTATCAGATAGATGACAGAATAGGTCTATCTATCTTTAGATATGTGTCATGATGTTAGTGATAACCAGAAGTTATTGAACAGAATCTCTCTACAAGAAAAGAGAAACAGTTCATACAAACACTGGGGGAATGGAATGTCCAAACCCGTGGAGAGCTGCCAAAGCATCTGATCTGGCTTCAGGGGAAAAGGATGGGAGATGATAGGAGAGTAGGCAAAAGACCTCTCCAAATGGCATTCTGTCCATCTAAGAAATTTATATTTGGTTAAGGACAAGGTGATAAAGATGTACCAGGAGAGCAGGAGATAAGGGAAGAAACCCAGTTTAAAGGAAGAAGAGTTTCACTTTAGCTCCTAATTGAACGGGTTTCAGTCCATAGTTCCATAGTTGGTTGACCCATTATTTTTGGGCTGGTAACAATGCAAAACATTGTACTGTGTAGCAGTGGAAGTTGAGAAAGAACCAGGCACCCAACAGTTCTCCAGGGATCACCTCAAGTAGCTTCTCTTCCTCTGACTAGGCCTCATCCCCTGAAGGTTCAATCATCCCTTAACAGCATTTTCAGTTGGGCACAAACCTGTTACAGAGTAATCTTTTTGTATACTGTGAAGAAGGGTCACTCTGGTTGGTTTAATAAAAAGCTGAATGGCCAACAGTGAGGCAAAATTGCTAGGCACAGAAGACATTGGGAAGAAGGGTAGAGACATAAAGAGACACAGAAGAAGTAGTAAATCAGGATGCACAGCATATAGATGAACAGAAATAGGTTAGTTTGGGTTATAAGAACTAGCTAAAAACAAGCCTAAAGTATCAGCTGAGCTTTCATAATTAATAATAAGTCTCTATGTTATGACTTGTGAGCTGGCTGGAGGAACAGAAAAATATACCTATGCCAAACCTTTAGCACATGGACCTTTGGGGACATTTAAAACTGTGTTCATCTTAATCCCTTGGCTTTTGTTTGCTCTTATTTGTTTTCTCCTATTTCCAGTCTTTTGAACAATAAGATTCCACATTAAGAAATGTGTTACGAGACTGGAAAGATGGGGTTTGATGCTCTTTCCAAGAACCTGGGTTAGGTTCCCAGCAACCCAAAGCCACCTGGACCTTCAGCTCCAACATTCTCTGCTGATCTCTGTGGGCACAAACATATGCTTACACATGCGTGCATATACATGAGGAAATAGAAACAACGTAAAGAAATGCATTGAGCTGGGGCGGTGGTGGTTCACGCCTTGTATCCCAGTACTCAGGGGGCAGAGGCAGGTGGATCTCTGTGAGTTTTGAGGATAGACTGGTCTACAGAGTGAGTTTCAGGACAACTTGGGCTAAATAGAAAAACCTTGTCTCAAAATAATAAAAAAGAAAAAAAGAGGGAATGAAGGAAGGAAGGAAGGAAAAAGAAGTGCATTTCACACAGCAATCCCACGTGTATATCACATACGAATCAGATGAAAATCTTCCAGAACAATAAATAATGTTATTCTGTACAAGGCCCCCTGGCATGTTGCTCTATTTTCTAGTTTATTTATTTAGTTTTTAAATACCTGAAACACACTGAATTGATTTCACATCCAAGCCCTGACTGGTGACTAATGGTTTGTAAAGCAGTACTAGATCCCAGGCAACAGTCCTGAATGGATAATAGAGGGAAAGCACAGCTTCTCCCACAGCCCCAAAGAGCAATATCCTTCTCCGCTGTATAGATCCAACCTCATCCACCCTACACTTCACAGAGCCGAGATAACATCTGCACGTGTGAGCCAGGAAGTCACAATGTGAACACTGTATGCTGATCTTCACCTTGGCTTCCCAGACCTTTCCTAGAAATATGCTTCTAGTATTATTCAGACTTATAGTTCTGCAGTTACTTCATGAATCTGTCTTCAGACACAGAAGCTTTCTCCAGCCACAACATTTTGTGACGCCCTGGCAATGGAGAGACAGGGAAGGGCAGGAGATGGAGAGGGGGTGGGTCCCAACACAAAGACTCCTTTACCCCTCAAAGAAGACTGGGAGGGATTCCTCTCCGCTTTCTCAGAAAGGAAGAGAGACAGTTCAGTGAACATTCCTGACAGCCTCACCTAGGGTAAAGATGAACACATATTTGATAAATTTTTATGATGCAATCGCCTGCTTTCTGTCTTGGGGGTTGAAATGTTTAAAGTAAGAAGGACATTTTTGAATAATTACTCTGCTCCCGTTTGAGAACTTTGCAAACAAAGACAATTAGACCTTTTTAAAAAGTCTCAAACCCAGGTAGTATTTAAAGTCTGTAAGTGATCCACGTAGAGAAAGCATTTTAAGCAAATACCTATGTTTTATTAAGTTTACTTAAACTAAATTTTTGGCAAAGATTTTGTTGGAGGAGTCAACATATTTTCTTAGTTTTTAATCATTGCGAAGATATTCACCCCTATCCAGCTACGGAATTTCCTTGACTTCTATAAACTTAAATGAATAATTCTGCACTTGTGTTATCAATACTTTCATAATATAAAATGCTTTTACATTGCCATAAAGCAACCTAAAAATTATAGAGTTTTTAGATGAGAAAGTGTTCAGCTTTGCCTACAGGACAGGCATTTCCCAGTGGCCATGAAAACTTGGCGATATATGAACATTATATTTTGAAATGAAGCTAGGTGAAACATAGAAGCTTAAAGATGCCTAGTATTTAACTCCTTACAGGCAAGACGAGGCTTGCTTATGTCTAATGGATATTACTGACTGTAAAATTTTCCTAACTGATTTTCACGAGGCCAGAGGATTAAATGAGTCTCGTCATCACCTCTGCAGAGCGTGCCAACTGCTTAGACTCAGCTAGGATGCCGTTCTTCAGTAGAGCTGGGCACTTCTGTCACCTATTAATCATGTTCCAACCCAGGTCAGGCAGGTTTACTTCTGAACCTGGGGAAACTCTCTGTCCATGTTACCCTTAGAGGGAAATTCCTTTGCCCATGATTCTACTATATGGGGTTTTCCCAAAAGCAGAGTCCAAATCATTGTCTCCCCTCCATTCATTCTATCCCTGGGGCGAGGGATAATTTGCAAATGATAAAGTTGAGAACAATACCCAGAAAGGGTGACTTCTCTTCCTAGAACCCTATGTTCTGGTTCCTCAACCCCTTGGTCCCTCGAAGGCCAGAATAAGCCAGGTCTTCTTCTGATGAAGTGGTCTAGTCCCGACCTTACTTCTAGCTGCACCATCAAGTTGGATAAAGCACTAGAGTCCCTCTCACTGTGAAAGGGGTGCTCTGTCCTCACTGCTTCCTATTGCTTTCTTGTCAACTGATGCAGAGCATTGGTGGGGTGAGGGTGTCATGTGTGGAGGTCTCCTTTGTGTGCTCTGATTATGTTAATGACATTATTTAATTCAACTTTACTCAAATTGGTAAAATAGGACTGGAGTTGTTGATTCAACTAAGCTGAACACTTTCTAAAGACAAGACAAAGGCAAGTCATTTAATAAATTCTATAAAGTGTGAGCCTGATAATTATAAATGTTCACCAGAAAAATTATAAAAATCTAGAACTCTGCATTCTTATTGCCTCTCTGGTGCCTTCAAATTCTTTAATTTGTAACAGTTTGAACACGGAGCTATTATTGGTGTCTTTTGGAAGTACTGTGGTTTGAACCCTAGGGTCTTGCACATGCCAGGCAAATATTCTACTACCAGTCCCTACTTCTACTTTTTATTTAGAAAAGCTGTGGAGAGTCTTGAGGTCTGTAGCCTTGGAAAACCTTGAACTTGTGATCCCCCGTCTCTGTTTCAACCTGTGGAGTAGAGAAGACAATAGTCCATAACTCAGGTCCAGGCTGAATCTGGAATTATTTGTTGATTTTCTTAATAGTATACTTGTTATAAGGCAAGCACAAACTATCAGTGAAATAACAGAAACATACAAAAAACCAGTCTTACCCCTTCATTAAAAAGACAAAATTTTGATTCTATAAAATATTTGCACCATTTATGTCATTTTTAGACAATTTACATCTTTAATTAATCTTTTAATTAGTTAAACCATTTCAACTATAGTTATGATTTAAAAGCGTTTCCAGTTTCTCAAACTATGAACCCTTTAAAAATCTAACAAACATTGTGACTTCCTCTTCTATAATGCACATATCTATAGTGTAAGACTCACAGAGTGGAAACCAATCTTTCATTAAGTTTTTGATAATAACTCAACTTTGACTTACTTAACACACAGGTTTATATATGCTGAGAATTTAGGAAAGTCAGCAGATTGAAAACACTGTCATCTAAAAATAGATGTGAGAATCCATCTTCTCCTATTTTATTCTGATCTTATCTGAATGAATACCTAGAAATTTATGTTTAACTTAGCCATTGTTATGATTTGAATAGGAATGGCCCTCATAGATTCATGTATTTGAATATTTGGTCTATAAGGAGTGGCACTATTAGGAGGTTTGGCATGTTGAAGTAGGTGTGGCCTTATTAGAGGAAGTATGTCATTGTGGAGGTGGGCTTTGACGTCTCATGTGCCCATGGTAGGTCTAGTGTGGCAATATCCTCCTTCCTGCAGATTAAGATGTAGAACTCTCAGCTCCTTCTCCAGCACCATGTCTGCCTACACCCTGCAATGCCTCTCTTCTGATGGTAAGAGACTAGACATTTCAAATTTCAAGTTATCTCTAAATAAATGTTTTTCTTTATAAGAGTTGCTGTAGTATATCTTCACAGCAATAGAAATATTCTTCACAGAATAGCTAAGACAGGCATCATATGTTAAGAACACACTCAAACACTAGGTCTTATTTAGGAGAAATGATTATGTTAACAGAAAGTAGAGGAACATGATCAAGGGAGTTTACTCTGAGGAAGAATGTCCCAGGTATTAAGCACAACTGTCATGCATGGTAAAGACTGCCATGAAGAAGTGGACCATTGTTACAGGCGAATGAACTCAGAGTAACTGGAGGAAGCTACTCTCATGCATGAGGCCCAGAGTTTGTTATCCAACACTCACCTCTCCAAAGGGTACATGAGTATTTCATTCATGGACTTTGTAGTATCTCATTGACTTGTTATTGAATTTTTTTTCAATTCGTCTATTTAAAAGCACTCCCTCCCCCAGCTAATCCTAAAAACAGAGATTAAGCCAGTTACATGCCCTTTTGGGAACTCATGCCTTTTTCTTTATCATATGGAAATCTTTCATTTCCTCTCACTTCACTCTAGTCCAATTTTCAAGTAAGTATTCTTACAGAGACAGGGAAGATATAGTTTTTATTTTAGCATTTTGATTTTTCTAGAAAAAATGCATGCTAGGAAAGTTATTTCTTCCACTACCCTCTCAGCACTTTCTTCTCATCTCTCTCCCTCTGTCCTGGCCTCTTCTCCCTGCTTTCTTCTTAAAGTCTCCAGAGATAATGATGTAATCAAGCTTTTTCACATAATGTGAAGAGCTCAATATAAAATAAAAACATGATTGTTTGTTTGGTAAAAAATTTGAAGGTGACAATATAGAACCTATGATGTGGGATTCCCCTTTGTATGCTGTGAATACCATTGGCGAATAAGAAAACTGCTTTAAGCCTATAGCAGAGCAGGGCAGATCAGAGACAGGTGGAGAAAACCAAACTGAATGCTGGGAGAAAAAAGACAGAGTTTAGAAAAACCATGTAACCACATCAGAGACAGATATTGAAACTTACTTGGTAAGCCACAGCATTGTGGTGATACACAGATTAATAGAAATGGGTTAAATTAATATGTAAGGATTATCTAATAAGAAGCTAGAGCTAATGGGTCAAGCAGTGATTTAATTAATACAGTAAAGATAGAAAATTCACAGAGTCTGGATTATGTATACTATCATGTTTTCTTTGAATTTTTTGACTGTGAATGAGTTAAGTACAGAGAGATATTTCATTGTATAGACTGGTCAACTAAATTAGTATATATACTCTAATGGTATCTTAGTTTCAAAATTTGGGTCTAAGTATATGTTGCTTTGGAAAAGAGGTTCTTCTTTTGTTTCCATAAAGGATGAGAACCTGTGGAATCCTTTCAGACTAATGTGATTTGATGAACCAAGACCCCCTGAAAGATCACCTTGAATATCCCTCAAAAACTTCTCCCAATAAACAGCAGGAAGTAGTTTGGAGAGAACTACACTCATATTTCCAAATATTGTTTATAAATGTTTGTTTATATTTAAAGGGGGTATGTTATATTGATATGGATCTTGGTCTATTGATACAAATTTAAGGTCAATTTTGTTATATGTATATTTCTCCTCTTGATTAAGGTATTGTGTTTGTGCATCTCATTTAAAAAGGTAATGTATAATTAAAAATATAGGTTAATAGATAATCATCTATAATAGTCAAGCTTGTAGTCATGTCAGTTATATTTTCTAGATGTATGGAGATATATTTTAGATGGATACACATTATTCAAACTTTCAAAGACCATCAGAATATGGCATTTAAAATGTTTTAAAAGTTTAAGACTTTTCATGACAATGAGACACATCTGCTCCTGGCAGCAACAATCTACTTCAAGAGGATGACAGGCATTAAAGATACTCCTTATGGAGTTTACTAGCCATTTGGGCAAAAAACTGCTCTTTCCTGGACTGCTTGATGGTGTGCTGTATGATCTAGACATGTAGGACCCACAGAAAATGAGTGCTGAACTTGCCTAAAGGTGAAATGATCCTTTAGGGTTCCTGTTTCATGAAAGAGTCTGCCAGACATTTTTCAGGACAGAGAACAAAGTAACTGACAAACTGCCAAGTTAGGTGGAGCTGTCTTTGAAATTTCATGCTTTGTGAAAAAGTCTTCTAGATACTATGGGCCAGTAAGCTGAAGATGGATGCCCCAATGGTACAGAAGAACTTTGGGTGACTGTCCAGGTAGCAAGATGCTTCTGTCAATTCTAGAATTTTGGAAGTTGCTTACAATGCTCTTCCTGTATACTTAGGTAATATTATATTTTTCTGGAGTCCTTAATGGAGTTTAAGAATTTATATTTATATTTATAGTTTTCCTTAGTTATGATAAAAGATAAAGTAGATATAAATATTATAACTATAATTCTTGCTTGATAGCTTTTTTTTGTATGTAATCTTGCTATGTTAATGTTAAAACCTTCCTTTTTATTTAAACAGAAAAGGGGAGGTGATATGGAATTTCCCTCTGTATGCTGTGAATACCACTGGTGAATAAAGAAGCTGCTTTAAGCCTATAGCAGAGTAGGGCAGATCTTAGTTTTAGGTGGGGAAAACTAAACTGAATGCTGAAAGAAAGGAGGTAGAGTCAGTGAGAAGCCATGGAGCTGCCATTAGATACAGACATGCTGAAACCTTGCTGGTAGACCACAAACCTTGTGGTAAAATATAAAATAATGGAGATGGGTTAATTTTAGATGTAAGAGCTAGCTAGCAATAATGCTTAGGTAATTGGTCAAGCAGTGATTTAATTAATTAATACAGTTTCTGTGTGATTATTTCAGATCTGAGCTGCTGGGTGGCCGGGAAACAAACAAGTGGTTTCCCTACTACAAGCATAAAACAAGTGCAGAGGCCATCTGCACTCACAAATTGAATGCCTAGAAAGTCAGTCTATGTACACCTGCAATTTACTATAGGATGCATTCTATATGCTAAGACCTGTTTGGTCACAATGTGTGACCTCATATGGCCAATACCCTTCTCTAGAGGAAATTGTAGAAAGGGGAAGGTTTAGAGAATGTATGTAAGCACCTGAGACCATCATGATCCTTGGAGTTTCAAAAAGTAGCTACATTGTGTCCATCAAATTTGGCCATTTGGAATCCTAGGGAGTCATAAGAAAACATGTCCAAACATAAGGGGCATGTACAAAGTCAGAAGGTGATCTAGATGAAAGATGCCATCTACATCACCCAGAAAGTGGACCGGGTCTCAGAAGAGCTCTCAAGATCAGACACCCTTCCCACCAATTACCCCAATCCTAAGATCTGTTCTTACCACCTGGGTGACAACATGCTGTTTTAAAGTAAGTACCCTGTCTTCCTTTGTCCTCTGAAGAGATCTGGACAGTGGTCAGTGTGATTCTTAAGGAGCCAAAGCTCCCTTGTCCTCTCAAAGAAGAAAAGAAACAAATACAGAGACTTACAAATTACCAGTTCACATTTGAAGGCTGAGGGATTGAACTCTTCAAAGAACACAAAAGCAGAGATTTGCTCTCTTTTGTCCCACCTCTTGCTTACACCAACAGTGAGAGATCTTGAATATTTATTTCTGCTCTGTAGGCTAAAACTCCTTTGATGATGGACTGACTTTCTTTGAGGCAATAGTTGAAGAATAGGCTACTGGCAAGATTTGTGGTTGCACATTTGAGATGAGATTGTCCCATTATATTATCAATAATAAAGACATTTTTACACATTTACTTCTTAGCATCTAAAGTTGACTAATGGGTTGCTTTTGGACTTGACAGAAAGAAAGGAAATTACATTCTTCCTTCCAAAACTCCACAATAATCTCATCTTGTCATATGTACACATACATGATGATAGATAGAAATATGATGATGATGATGATATATATAGATAGATGATAGATGATGAAACATGCATCCATGCATACAAAATACATACATATAAACATACATACTCTCCTGTCAGAAGATCACTTGTAACATTGCCTTGCTCAAATCTGTCACAATAATAACAAGGGGTATATCTCCTGCTACTATTCTTTGAAGATTGCTGAACTAACAAGAACCAAATCCTGTGCTAAATGCTTTCTTTTCTGGCTGGCTGGCTTTGCACAAGATACTTCCCTTGGTGGGCCTTGGCTTTCTTACTCGCAGACAAATCTTGTGACCTGCAGGGTCTCTTCTGTCTCTGACATCCTCTGGATTATTGGTTCAGAGTTGGGATCTAGGTTCCTCAGAATGGTATCACTCAACACATTAGTCAGAGTCAAAATAATTATAGGCCATGAATAGAGACAGATGTAGGTAGCAAGTGAACTTGTAGAGAATCATGAGTCCCAGTATATGTTATCTAAGCAAAGGTGACTTGAAACATACAGATTTAGGGCAGCAGATAAGAATGTTCTTCGGATCATTCAGAGGGAGGACTTTTGGATAAGACTGGATTTCACTGAGCTTACAAAATTCTTATGATATAAGTAACCTCTTGAGTTTTCAGGTCAAATATCTCATCTTACTCGAGCAGATTAATTACTTTAGGGCTCGCCTTTGAAATGTGCCTTTTAGGGGCACTCCCAGGAAGCACTCGTGCTTCTAGGCACTGAAGTGATTTAATGAACAAGACAGAATAGAATCGCTTCCAAGAGGGAGTTTTCATTCCAATTGGGAGAAAATGCAAGAGAGAGACTGACCCAGAGACAGGCTTGGCTATGCCTTTCTGATGAGAGTAGAATGGGTAATTTTATGTGTCAGCTTGTCTAAACAACAGGAAGCCCAGACATTTGCTCAAACAGGATTCTGGGCATTTCATTGAGGATAGTTTTTGGATGACAGCATCCTCTGAAATGGGCTTTGAGTAACAGAGCATCTCCTCCACTTTATTGATGGTCCACATTTTATTCTCTGTGCCTCTAGAACTCATCTGTAGCGTTGCCCATTTCTAGTTCTATAGCAGATGGCCTTTGAATAGCAGCATCAGTTATTCCCTGGTTCTTAAGGGAACTGGCCCACACTACATCATCCATAACTGTGATTACAATACCTGGTAAAGAGGCTTCTGTTACGCAGGATGGACACATGTGTAGACACATGTGCACAGACACCTGTTCGTTTGTTTGAAGAGCTCTGACAGATGCAATGAAGGGAGACAAAGGTAAAGTGAACACACGGACAGGGGCTCTGCTTTTGTACACAGAACTCTCTACTTTCTGGGTCATAAGAGGGGTTCACTGAAAAATCATCAGAGGCTGAGAGCTGTTAACATCTCGTTCACACTGATTACTCAAGATGCTATGTACTGAGTGGACTCAGGAAGGTGAACCTGGGACCAGGGAGAGCAGAAAAATGATCCAGTCAGTGCACAACCTGATCATGATTTGCCAGATTTGGAGGAAATTCTAGAATGAATGCTAGTAGAACTTTCTCTTGGGTTTTCCATTCATTTCCAAAGTTCCCAGGAGTGCACATTTCCTTCCATTTTAAAGATTCATAAGCAGAGCAGATCAATAGTTCTTGGTCCCGGCCCAGAATGATGTATAGACATTGTGTGCAGACTCAAGAAAACAAGAGCACAATTTATGATCCTTATTAATACATGCTAGGGTAATCAAAAAGTACCATTGGCAGTGTTTGAATATGGCTTGGTTAACAATAAAACATCACCCAGAGGTTCTGGTCTTTTAGCAAGGATATTCTCACAGTACTGGGTTTGAGCTGAAAGGACTGGATAATTTCCCACAAATGTGCATTTTTATAAAGTGATCATGGCACCTCCATCTGATATATTAAACACATCCTTACCTCTTACACATCTCCTTTTCTTCTGTTTCCTCACTATCTCAACACGAGTTGTTGTATTATAAGTTCCTTACCTGAAGTCAAGAAGACCCTACATCTCTGGTAAGGACTTCCAGAACTGCGGGCTGAAGGCATCTGTCTTCTTTATTACTTCCTTATGTTTCAGATACTTTATTAGAGCAATGACAAACAGACTGAGCCACCTGCAAACATTCCAAGATTTTTTTTGAGCATCTGTAGTATAAAGGTAACAATAGGACTTATCACATAAGGTAGTCATGAGTATTAGGACACCTGCAGGGTTGGAACAATGCCAGGCATGCAGGGTGAACCCTGGAAATCTTAGTTGTTACTGTAATTACAATTACTATAAGTGGTAAAAATCCGAAAGCCAATCAGTTATAGAAATAATTGAAACCTGATTACTATTCCAAACTTGATGGGAGACACCTTCTAAATTAATTATGAGTGTAGATTAAGTAGACAGAGATTTATAGGAACAGTGCAGACATACTATCCACCCAGAAACAAACAGGCCAGCAGTCAGAACCTAATACCATAAACACATACACACATGCACACACATGCATGCATGCACACAAACACAAACAAACATGCACACACACACACACACACACACACATAGGTGGGGGATGTATCAGGTGCACACTCCTGACATTGTGATGTGGGGGAGTAGCAGCAAGAGAGGGGTATGGTGAGCCTCACCTCATCATGCTTTCCTTTCATCCCCCCCCCAAACAAGGAACCCCAACAATAGAGAGGGAGGAGAACTATGGTCCTACAGGAGCTAAAGAGACATTCTCTCTTTGCATCTAAAGTATGCTGGGTCACATCTGGAACAGGAGGAGAACATTAGAAGCTTTTATTCCATACTGAGTACCTGTATAAGAGCCAGTGGAAGGTGGTCTAAGGAGATACAGAGAACTCTGGTCCATACGAGACTCCTCTGCGCATGCCTCTACAATCACAAAGCCAAAGTTTTTTGCCAGCTGCCAGAAACAAGCTGAATGTGGGGGACCTACCACACACCTCGCCACCTCTCAGGCCCTGTCACTTAAGTGTGGTCTGTAGATTGGTAATGCGAGTATCACTTAAAAACCAGAGAAGTGCAGAATCCCGAGCTCCACCTAAGACCCCTAAATCTCAATCTTCATTTTGATCCAATCCCTGGACGAATTATTCATACAAGTGCTTATTATGGTCTGGGAAGCACTGCTTCAGAACATTAGGCTGAAACTGGGTAGTGGTGGTGGTGCACGCCTTTAAACCCAGCACTCAGGAGGCAGAGGCAGGGGGATCTCTGTGAGTTCAAGGCCAGTCTGATCTACAGAGCAAGTTCCAGGATAGCTCGGGCTACATAAAGAAATTTTGTCTTGCAAAGACAAACAAGTGAAAACAGACAAACAACAAAAAATAATTAAGCTTGACAAAGATATTAAAAGTATCACCAACTATTTGTAATCAATAAGGGGCGGAGACAATGCAAGAATGTGGGAAAACAAAGTCATTGGCCAGTGACATGCAATGTGGCCTCTTAATCACCAAGGAACAGAGATGTAAATGAACAGAATTACAGAGTTGGGCATACGAATCCCCTAGAGAGAACTTGATCTACTGCTATCAGCATGGCTGCAATGTACCCAGTAGTATTGGATAGGATCACTGTCCTTTTTCCCAGGACCCAGTGGGATGAATTCACAGGGCAGCATCAGCATCAGCATCTGGCCCAGAACTCCCACATGGTTCTAAAAACATCTCTCTTTATTGCATAATAAACTGAGACCAGAAGACAAGAAGCAGGCATGCTTTCATAGCTAACTCAGGCCAGTCTTTGTTTCCTGATAAAGTGAAGTGGAGATGGGAAAACATTTTCTGGGCATAAATGGGGTTAGGGGAGTGTAAATGCGGGAGGCCCAGGTCCTGCTCTGGGTACAAAGGTACAATGATACCAGTATAAGCGAACTTTTTGTGGGTTTCAGGTATTGCCTGTATGTGACTTTTTGACCCACACAGAAATTTTCCTGCAGATATTTTTATTGACTGCACCAACTCACAGATGCACAAAATGCAACTCTGAGAAATGAATCAGATTGCTTAGGTAGTTTTCATAACCAGGTAGATAAATGAAATTAGGGTATTTTTAATTGGACAGCAAAGATGAGAACAGGGGAACAGTAACATGCGAGAATAAAAAAAAACTAGGAAAGAGGAATAATGGAAAGGAAGGAGGAAGATTAAAAGAAAGAAGTGCTGATTCTTAATTGTGATTTTTGACTAATAATACTTAACATCTTGCATGAAAAATATTTATTTATTTCATGTGTATGAGTGTCCCCCATATTTATATATGCATACTGCACATGTGCAGAAGCCAGAAGAGGGTATTGGGTACCCTGGAAATGGAGCTACTGAAGGTTGTTAACTGTTGTGAGGGCGTTACCAACTGAACCCAGGTCTTCTGCAAGAACAGCTAGTACTCTTAACTTGTGAGCGACATCTCCAGCCCCCTACTCATATTTTTCAATTGACCTTTTCAGGTGTGGTCCTGCTTCATGTTGCTGTTTACTTATTTTAGAATGCCTTAGTGAAATTTCAAAACCTTCAGTAGTCCCCCATACTTAAAATCACGACACAAACGTAACCCAAGTGTGTTTTACACTACCTTCTTTGGCAGCTTGCAATGTCACTGGACGTGAAGCTGCTTATCCCAAAACCTTGGTGGCCTTTTATCTTCACTGATCTCTGGATAACGATTTTGCAGTGATGAAGCAGTGCTTGACCTACAGAGAAGGAAGCATCACTGGGTGAGGAAGTGTTTGGATGCAAGAGGCAGTCATTGTTACAGCTCCTTGGGCAGCTGAGGATAGGGAACCTGAAATGACCCTATCCTATAGCAATACTGATGAATATCTTGCATATCACCATAGAACCTTCATCTGATGGTGGATGGAGATAGAGACAGAGGCCCACACTGGAGCACTGGACTAAGCTCCCAAGGTCCCAATGAAAAGCGGAAGGAAGGAGAAGATGAGCAAGGAAGTCAGGACCATGAGGGGTGTACCCACCCACTGAGACAGTGGGGCTGATCTATTGGGAGCTCACCAAGGCCAGCTGGACTATGACTGAAAAAGCAGGGGATAAACCCGGACTCTCTGAACATGGCGAGCAATGAGGGATGATGAGAAGCGAAGGACAATGGCACAGGGTTGTGATTCTACTTCATGTTCTGGCTTTGTGGGAGCCTAGCCAGTTTGGATGTTCACCTTCCTAGACATGGACGGAGGGGGGAGGACCTTGGACTTTCCACAGGGCAGGGAACCCTGACTGCTCTTTGGACTGGAGAGGGAGGGGGAGAGGAGTGGGGGGAGGGGAAGAGGGGTGGGAGGAGGGGGAGGGAAGTGGGAGGCTGGGAGGAGGCTGAAACTTTATTTCCTTTTCTCAATAAAATAAAAAAAAGTGAAGAAAAAAATGTAGATAAATGCAAAATAAATAAATAAAAAAAAGAAAAAAAGAAAAAAAGAGAATCAATACCTTACATTTTTAATCTTTTCATTTATATAGCTCTTGTGGGATGGAGGTGTACATGTTACACCTGGAGGTCAGAGAACACCTTGAGTGAGTTAGTATTTCATTCCACTCTGTGAGTCTTTGGGATTGAATTTAGCAGCAAGCCCTCTTACCTGTTGAGCCATCTTGCTGGCTACATTTATATAACTGGCAATGGGGAAGAACTTAGGCATGACCTGGTTCAGCTACAGCATTGTGTGTGCCAACATGGTCGCTGACAGAGAAGGGCAATGATTTGCTCAAGGTCCTACGCCTAAGACCTTAATAGAACCTGACCCTAGACATTTAGTTTACATAATAAAAGGACATTTCAAACAAGCTAAAGAATTCTCTTTATCATTGGAACCTTAATTTTTCTCCCTGGCCTCTCATGCTTGACTCTGCTGCTCTATTTTTAACTTAAAGGATCAAAATAAACCATTTCACACTATTATTATATTCTTTCCTTCATGGGACAATCACGGAGCCCCATTGATTTCCACAACTTTGGCTTCTTCTCATCTAATTCGGTAGTGGGCACACCAAGGCTTTTGCTTGGAACCCTTTAACATCGTCTTCCACTAGCTTTTGGTTAGGATCTGATGACTGAATTCTCAGGACCCGACACAAAGGCAAAGCTTTAATTGATTGGCAACTTGACAGGAGTTACAATCGCCTAAGGTGAACACCACTGGGACTGTAAGAGCTTTTCTAGAGAGCATTAACTAAATGGAGGAAGATCCACCCTCAATGTGTGTCCTCCTCCTGTCCAGTAGACAGTCCAGATATAAAGAGATTGGAGGCAAAGAACAGCATGCATCTGCCTTGTCTTCTCCCTAAGGGAGCATGGAGGAACTGATGTGGTCATCTATCTCTGAAATCAGGCTGCAGCTCCTTTAACCTCCCACATGGACTTACTATTTATAACCCTCTAGGAAATGCCAGGCCCTCAGCACTGGACGGGAACTATGGAGGCCTCTAGCATCATGGCCTGAAAATCTCCTGTTCTCATTCCCTAGCAGGCAGATTGCAATTGTTGAGCAACCCAGCCCTGGTCATTTGCACATTCAGTTGGCGCTGTTCCTCTCGAGAGCCCCATTAAACATACAGCTCAAAGCAGACTATGGCCATTTTTACTAGATTATCAGTGATAGAATCTACATTTACTGAGAATAAAGTGGAGGTTCCGCGAGGTGGAGTCACTTGCATAAAGCAACCCAGTTAGGACACAGCTGAGCCCCTTTTGAAACCAGCTCTGTACCTTGATGAAGAGAAGGAAGGGAGCATATAGAACGATCCAATGAACGATATGTCACCAACCATTTAAAAGTCTACATCGGTTTGCCATCTCCCTTGCTTGCTAGAATCACCTCAAAAGAGAGAAAACTGCTGGAGGGAAGTACCAGAGAGATGCTGACAGGATTTGACAAGAAGAACATTGCTTTCCTAACCCCCACTGCCTCAAAGTCCCTCCAAACAATGCGCGGCCTCCAACTCCTGCACAAGGCCACTAGGCCAAGTGGCTGGCTGCCAGCCTGCTGTAAATGAGCTTTTGAATTTAACCTCCTCCCTGGCCTCCCCATTAGGATCGCGGCACAAACAAGGAAAACAAGGGGCATCCCTCTGTGTCTGCTACCACGGGAAGAAATTCAGAGGATGAGATAGAAAAGGGAAATCCCAGCAGTGGAGGCAGGGGCATGCATTTCAGAAATCAGCTACGGACTTGCTAGATAATGAAGAGAGAGAAACAGGTTAAAATGAAAATAACGGTGGCATGTAAAATTATCAGTGTTGTTCTGCAAAGGAAATGTTTAAACACAGCCAGACTCTTTGGAACATAACCAAAGGACTCCTGTTGTCTCTGAAGCCGTTCACGATAAATGGCCCCTGTGACTGCAGTGTGCCAATTAAATCGTTCTTTCTGTCTTACCCGTAATTTGGCAGACAGCTCTGTTGTAAATCTGCATACTGGGACCATAGAAAAGTTGTTTCTTAATGGCACCCCCCAGAGTTGACTCTTTGCTTAACACACAATGTAAATACGTCACTGTGCCAACTGGGAGTCAAGTGAAATGAGCCAATTGAAAAGAAATAGCCAAGACCCGGATTAAGAATGCTTGAAATGTTCCAGTTTACCAACTATGACTCAAAGGTCAGAGAGGGCGCCAGGCCCAATGGCTCTGAAGATGTGGAAAAACATCAAGACTTACTTTTTTAAAGCTTTATTTTTGTGTGTACCTGTGTATGCGTGTGTGTGCCCACCATGGAGGTCAGAGTACAATGTGAAGAATCGGGTGCTTTCTCCCAGCATGTGGGTTCCCATAGTTAAAGTCCTATCATTAGACTTGGCTACAAGCATCTTTGTCTGCTGAGTCATCTCACCAGCACAACTTTAAGACTTTTAAGGTGAGATCTACACAACGTAAGCATCTCATGATCAAGAGGCAGGCCTAATTCTGAAGACGAGATGACATCAGTCAAGATGTAAGACACTATCAGGGACATGAGCAACCACCTGACCTAATAATTCAGTTTTGCAAAGGTCAGTAATCGGATATAAATATATTTATATAATGCTGATCTTTATTATTGATGTAGGATTTAGCAACGTGACCCATGAACAGCTGCTAACTGGCTGGAATGTTGTTGGCAGACTTTATAGAGAGAAGCCTAGTTTCACTAAAAAGCACTCTAAAACAATCTTCCAGAACTCTCTAGAACACACAGAGATCTTTGTGTTAAATTGCAAGTAATTATTTGCAAAGAAGAAAGTTGAGCACCTTCAGCAAGACTTTCTAAATGGGCAGGTGAAGGGAATTCTGGGATACACTCAGCTAAGAGGGTGGTACCTCAATCTACCACTGACCATGTTAGACTAAGCCACAAGCCCCTAGGAAAATCTAGTTCCCATCTATCACTTAAGACCTAGCATAGAATGGAGCTGAGAATGGGATGCTTCAACCTGGTCCCACCTTCCAGCTTTACAAGGTTCCAAGGCACTCCCAATACGTATTGCCCTGTGCGCGGCCCGTGCATAAAATAGATCAGTAGGTAGCTGCAACAAAAATACCATTGTGCGAATCTCTGCTTCAAAAATATTAACTTTCCTTCAGAAAAATATTAAATATTCGCAGGAAAGCTTCAAAAAGATACAGACTTCCTCTCTAGTTCATTTTATACAACCAAGGTGTCTTGGTCCAGGGCTATGTACCTAAGTTGTTCCTGGTTTCTGGACTCCAGATTTATCTGGATAGTTTTTTTTCATGTCTTCCTTCACTTCCATATAGGATATTCAATTGCACCAATGAGCCATTTTCCTTTGATATCCTCTGGTCTGCAACAAGTCTCTTTGTCATAACTAGTCTTTAAAGTCCATCAGCAGTACAGTGAGGCTAAACTGCACCTCTTAGCAAGGAGGATACTAGCTACAGGATTCTGAGTTTTTTGCAAGGAAAATCTGTCTTTTTTCTATGATTTATTCAATTACTTGTGCCACTATAGACACATGTATAATTATTTTATAGACTGGTTTATAGTTTGACTCATATATATTTACATATATGAGCATATATATATTTGACTCATATATATTGTATATATATAATGCTATGGATTATAGTTCAATATAATTATTATTTTCATTGTTGTTGCTCAAATTTCAGCTTTCATGATCTAAAACTCTCTGGGATAACCCCTTATCCTTTTCCATGCCTCTTCCCTTTAAGATTTTGAACCCCTTCTAACTGTCTATTACTGCAAGATAAACCAGGATTATATTATCCATGCCCTAGTCCCAGAATCATGCATTTCTCTAAAGAGCCTTGTTTCTAATTACTTAGAGAAAAGCACTTTAAAATCAAGATCCTTGTGTTGAACGCACTTTTAGATGTTGGGTGTCATTAACTCACAGAAGTGGGTCCTACATGATTGGATAGAGTGATACACAAGTGCATTCCCACACAATGAGAGATAAGTGTATGTATGCCTATCTATCTAGATATCTATCTATCTATGCTTATATGGAGTTAAACATGAGTTCATACTGATGTCTCAGACTAATCCAGTAAAGCGTGGTCCTCCTGACCCACAAGCCTTACTTATCTGTCACTTCCCACTCCAGTAGCAAGAAACCTGGCTTCTCTCCACCATCCATTAGCTTACACATCCAATACCAATATACATATTATGTACTTTCAGAATTGTTAACCTGCACTCTCAGAAGCAGAAGGAGCAGCTAGAATCCAATGGCCACCTTAATAATTCCCAGTGAAAACACTGTTTTCTAGAACCATTTCGGGTCCCCCCTTTACCACCCAGCCCCATAAATTTATCACCTATCATTTGTGATACAGTTTGATTTCTATGATGTAATCTGCATTACATCCTGGTTGTTATTTTAGCTTCCATATATTAAAGATCACTTCTCCATACGTAGTCTTCTATTGCTTCGAGACAATATTTTCATTTGTACTTTAGTTTTCTAAGTACATGTAAATTTCAAGTTAACCAGTACAGCAGGGATAGGGTTTGAGGGAAATCTGCCCCATCATCCATCTGACTGGGAGTATTTGTAACTACTAAACCTTCAGTCCAGAAGTACTGTAAAGTATGGTGTAAGCTGATATGTCACCTGTGTTAACTGAGATTTTATATATATATAAATCTGTCAGCTCTTTAATCCACAAGACTTTTTCCCTCAACAGTTCCAAACTGGAGTTAAAGGTCTAGAGTATTCTGTAGAGCACCATTGGATTTCAGTCTAAATCAGAATTGTAAAGGCTAACAGTAGCAGCAACAGGAGGAGCAGCAGTAGCAGCAGTAGCAGCAGGAGCAGCAGGAGGAGCAGGAGCAGCAGGAGAAGCAGTAGCAGCAGCAGGAGCAGCAGCAGCAGCAGCAGGAGCAGCAG
>NC_022030.1:53310086-53331371 GCF_000317375.1 Microtus ochrogaster | reverse complement strand
AGCAGCAGCAGGAGCAGCAGCAGCAGCAGCAGGAGCAGCAGCAGCAGGAGCAGCAGCAGCAGCAGCAGGAGCAGCAGCAGCAAGAGCAGCAGGAGGAGCAGGAGCAGCAGGAGAAGCAGCAGCAGGAGCAGCAGCAGCAAGAGCAGCAGGAGCAGGAGTAGTAGCAGCAGCAGTAGGAGCAACAACAGAATAGGCAAAACTCAGTAGCAAGATGGGAAGACAAACAGGAAAAGCAAACATTTTTGCTTTGGCACTCCATATAGTAGGGCCGCCACCAGAGGGTCCTGATATATTTAGGGTGGCTATTCCTACTTCAATTTGCCTAAACAAGAAAATCACTCTCAGGGATGACCAGACACTAACCTAATATACATGTGCTCCCATGGGTAATTCTAGATCTCGTCAAGGTGACAGTTGATATTAACTATCATACCACCCAAGAAGAAAATAAAAGGCCTTAGTTAAGAATACTGAATAAGGCCTGGGGAGATAGCTCAGTAGGTAAGGAGGTTGCCATGTCAGCATGAGAAGCTGAGACTGGATCTCCAGAACATGCATTTGGCTGTAGTCTTCTGTGCTCCTATAGCCTGATGGGAGGGGGAGACAGAATTCCCGAAGATCACAGGTTTGCTAGCTTGGCACACACAGAGAAAAAAGAGAGCCTGCCTCAATCTGTGTGGAAGGTGACAGTCATCACCTGACATTGCCCTTTGATCTACTTTCATAGGCTGTGGCATGTGTGTACTCCTGGGCTTCCACATGTAAAAACACATGCCTCTCACATAAAATACTCAGAAAGCAAGAGACAGACAGACAGATACACCCAGAGAGAGAGAGAGAGAGAGAGAGAGAGAGAGAGAGAGAGAGAGAGAGAATTAAAATACGGAACAAAAGTTAAGCCAAAGTTGAACCCTAAAACATGCTGATTTCCACATAAGAACTTCTTTCAGGGTCAGGAACGTAGTGCATCAGGAGAGGGACAGTGCAGCTTGTCCTTCTGCGTCTGTCACGTGGTACACTGGATGGTGGGCTCACATGCTTTCCCTTGAAGCACTCTGTCATCATCTCATCTCCCACCTTGTTCTCACACATTTCGTCCTTCCTAAGCATGTTGTTCCTTACCTTGGTCTTGCAAATGCTGAGCCTGTGTCCGAAAGGCCCTGGATCATTGTCACCCCTCAAAATTCAATCATTATCAATTGGTCAAATCAAAGCCAAGCTTCTTCAAAGGGGAGGTTTTCAGTTTGAATTTTTTGCAAATATCCATTACACATATATTGAACTATCACCATTTGCTAAAACAATGCAGCAATGGATTCTGAAGCCCAATGATGGAAATAATTGTTGGCACTTATTAAGGGGAATCACCTACTGTTCTAACAGCACTATCATAAAATTTCAATGCTTATGAGAGACAAATCATTATGAACTTTGTGGGGCTGTCATATGACTTTCCCTCAAGAGATATAAGGAAATGCCTATAGTCCCAAAGAAAGAGGACACCAAGAGGACAATAAAAGGATTCTGTGCATATCCAATATGGCGGCCTCATAAGTGGCAGAAGCACAAGATACTCAAAGGCAACACACTACCTTTAGCCTCTCAGGTACTCACCAGCAGCTACACTACTGAAGAGTCCCACCTCGTCAATCAGTTACCTCACATACAGCCTTGGAGATGGGAGATGCCCTCCTGCTCATCCTCCGGATCTCATGGCCAAGACATCCCTGCCCCAGTGAACCTAAACCAGCTTCTAGATCCAGCATGGATCTCATGCCGAGGCTCCTCCCAGTGAGGTTGAAAGATCCCAAGATGAGGTTATGTGTGGTGACGGAGCACAGCAGGAAGAAGGTCTAGAAACACTGGGCTGGAGATGATGCACTCCTTTCTAAGTCTTACCCAGAACTACTCATGTAGTTTATGAATGGGTCACATGATGGCTAATCTTGACTGCCAGCTTGACTATATCCAGAATCAACCACAACCCAAGCAACTGGACATTACTCTTTCTCTTGTTGTTTGACATTGTTGTTTTGGTTTTTCGAGACAGGGTTTTTGTTTGTGAAGCAGTCCTGGCTGTCCTAGAACTCGCTTTGCAGGCCAGGCTGACCTTGAACTCACAAAGATCCACCTACCTCTGCCTCCTGAGTGCTGGGATTAAAGGTGTGTGCCACCACCACCCCTGCTGGGCATTCCTGTGAGGGATTTTCTTGATCAGATTACTGAAGCAAGAAGACTTATCCCAAATCTTGGCCATACCTTCCATAGTCTGTCTACATAAAAAGACAGAAATGAAGGAAACTTTGCTTTTGGCCTGCTTGCCTTCACTCTTGCTGGCAAGTTCATCGATCCTGTTGCTGCTGTCTGTTTTAGGATTTCAATGTAAATTTGAGAGCATCAGCTCTCCAGGAATCCTCCGGGACTCCCACGCTAGACTGAGATCGCTGAGGCATGCAATCTTGGGGACTGAACAACTATCAGATTCTTTGCCTATCCACCAAGAGGCAGCGATTGTTGGATTACCTGGAGCACATCTTGTAAGCCAGTCTAATAAATTCCCTTTAATATATATACATATATATATATATATATACATACGTATATATGAATACACACACACACACATATATATATACACATTCTACAGCCCTTTAGATAACCTTGACTGATAGAATTTTTGTGCTATGTGCTTAGAATCTCTCATTTAATCCTTAAACAAACCACACAATTTCAGAAACACATTGAAGAGCAGCAACATATAAAGAATTTGTGTACATCTTCTAAGAGACGCAGAATGTACACACGGAAGACGGGATATTCATTTAACTGTGGACATAAGTCTGTAGCTACACCCACAGTTTGTTTCAGGACCACATGACTACATGACTCCATGGGCCAGTGTGTTCCACACTTTAGGACCATACCACCACTGTAGCTACACCAGGTAGCCTTGGCTATCAGAGAAATAAATGTATATTCACAGCAACCTTGTCTACTGTGCTCAGCCTTACGCCTCACTCATGCCTTGACCCTCCTTCTTCTGCCATTTGAAGAAGTTGCTTGGGCTCCTGACCTAATGGCCTCTATGGTCCATGTGCATGCGTGTGCTTTAGACTCCATGTGTCTTTCAATCACGAGGTTTAAACTGGGTAAGTTTGTTCTTGGGGAAATGGCAGGTGAGCCTCTCCAGGTGGGAGGGCATGACATTTCTTCTGAGTGCCACCTCAGCCCCCCTTGCCTCCTCCACAGAGAAGCATTTTAATAGAAGGTTAATGGAGGGCACACGGAACAGAAAGAAAACCCTATCATCGTTATTCCATGTTTTACTGTAATAGAGGTCAGCCCTCCCCGTTTCTTCCTCATATCCATCTTCAAAATGAATTGTTTAGCCTATGAAAACAAAACTAGTTTATTTATGATGCCAGAGAAGCTGTAAATGTGCTCCTGATCTCTGCATTGACTAATTAGATTAATTAAGCCTGCATGCATTCAGAGCAGGCAGGCAGGTGGCAAATAACTTTTGAGATGATTTATATGATATATTCCATCAAGCTTTCAGTTGATAAATAGTATTGCATTCATTCCATTAAGAGTCCGAAGAGGAGGAAGGAAATGGTGCATTCTTGGCTCTGTGTTCTCACCACCCAAGCAACTGTTGGGGTCACTACAAGAGATTTAACTCACGATATTTGAAACAAGAGGGGAAAAATCACAGAAGCCAAGACTCAGACTCAACTTAGTCATGGCAATTCCTTACCTTATGCAGAAGTGATTCTTTGCCGTAGATTTTGGGAGGAGAAAGGAAACCAGAATCTTAGTAAGTCATGGATGTTTGCTATCAAATTTTACTAGAAATTTCCACGTAGTTTCTTTACTAATAAACTTACTTTCAGTGAATAGTTCTAGTAAATGAGGGTGATGTTGGGTAGATACTAGCTCTCTTTCTCTGTGGTCTTAAGAAGGCAACATACCTAAAAATTACCAGCGGTGTTTATACAAGTGCACCTCTTGAGCCCTCCTCCCAGGAGGTCTGTATGGAGTTCCACTATTTGATTTCGCTCTTCTTTCTAACCAGCACCTAAGATGTCAATATTACCCCCATCCTATTAGAATCTTGTGGTTTGGTGTTTGCTCACACAGGGTTCTCAAGCTTGTTGGCTATATAAGCCTTGTTTTCTCTCTGAGAATGCTGAGGGTTTCTCATGAATATAAAAATTCAGATCTCTGTTTTCATTTGAAAACTCTGAATCAAAACCCACAAGGGTAAAATAAGGTACTCTGCAGTGTATCAAAACACACAGGTGATCTCCTGTGCCCATCTGTTGTAGGGTATTTCCCACTTTCTCTTCTATTAGGTTCAATGTGTTCTGACTGATAGTGAGGTCTTTAATCCATTTGGACTTGAGTTTTGTGCATGGTGATAGATATGGGTCTATTTTCATTCTTCTACAGGTTGACATCCAGTTATGCCAGCACCATTTGTTGAAGATGCTTTCTTTCTTCCATTGTATACTTTTGGCTCCTTTATCAAAGATGAGGTGTTCATAGGTTTGTGGGTTAAAATTCGGGTCTTCTATACGATTCCATTGGTCGACTTCTCTGTTTTTATGCCAGTACCACACTGTTTTCATCACAGTAGCTCTGTAATAGACTTTGAAGTCAGGGATGGTAATGCCTCCAGACAATCCTTTATTGTATAGGATAGTTTTGGCTATCCTGGGTTTTTTGTTTTTCCATATAAAGTTGATTATTGTCCTCTCAAGGTTTGTGAAGAATTTTGATGGGACCTTGATGGGGATTGCATTGAATCTATAAATTGCCTTTGGTAGGATTGCCATTTTTACTATGTTGATCCTCCCAATCCAAGAGCAAGGGAGGTCCTTCCATTTTCTGGTATACTCCTCAATTTCTTTCTTCAATGCCTTAAAGTTCTTGTCAAATAGATCTTTCACTTCTTTGGTTAGAGTTACCCCAAGATATTTTATGCTGTTTGAGGCTATCGTGAAAGGTGAAGCTTCTCTGATTTCCCTCTCTGCTTCTATATCTTTTGTGTATAAGAGGGCGACTGGACTGAGATCTCAAGGTCCCAATGAGGAGCAGAAGGAGGGAGAACATGAGCAACGAAGTCGGGACCACGAGGGGTGCACCCACCCATTGAGACAGTGGAGCTGATCTTTTGGGAGCTCACCAAGGCCAGCTGGACTGTGACGGAAAAAGCATGAGATATATCTGGTCTCTCTGAACATGGCAAACAATGAGGACTGATGAGAAGCTAAGGACAATGGCACGGGGTTTTGATCCTACTTAATGTGCTGGCTTTGTGGGAGCCTAGCCAGTTTGGATGTTCACCTTCCTAAATATAGACGGAGGGGGGGAGGACCTAGGACTTACCACAGGGCAGGGAACCCTGACTGCTCTATGGACTGGAGAGGGGAGGGGAAGAAGGGTTGGAGGAGGGGGGAAAGGGTGGGAGGAGGGGGAGGGAAATGGGAGGCTGGGAGGAGGTGGAAACTTGTCTTTTTTCCTTTTCTCAATAAAAAAAAATAAAAAAAAACACAGGTGATTTTTATGTGTAATGAAATTCAACAATCACATTCTTGGGGCAAGAAATGCTGAAAATGGTTGTTAAAGAATGTGGAAAAGTGTGTTGTTTCCCCCATCTTGCTTAGAAGACAAAGACGCATGTCTCAGTCAGCCTAGACCATCACGTTGCAAAGGATGAACTTGGACCTGGACAAATGTTAGCTCTGGAATGGTCTGCCCTCTAGATCACCTTTTGTCTTCTTGCTGTTTCTGGTTCAAGTCTAAGAGTCCAGCACACTCGCTTCCATCATGTTGAGGGCTGTTCCCTGCTTGCCTCTAGAATAGACAATGGGGGAGGAAATGATTCAACAGGAAACCCCAGGAACTGCTGTTGTGGGTACAATATTGTAACATGCAAATGTCTTTATAGAGACTGACAGCAGAAACTGGTACTTGAAACGGACCCCAGTGCAAACCTACTATTTTACCCAACCCAGTTAACCCCTTTTAGTACAGGAGATTGGCAGGGAAAGTGGAGAAAAGAAGCTTTCAGTGAGCAAGCCAGAGCAGGGCAGAACCAGGTGACCGAGGAAAGGAGTTCCCTGTCTGCTATAGGAAGCAGTATCTCAAGCCCAGCATCCACCAACGTCATTAGATAATGTCTGTATTGAAGCTTTGCACCACTGAACCAGGAAGAGGGAGCCACAAGGAGGAATCTAATTTTAAGACGCTATCTTATCATCACAGACCCCACCAGACAGGAACAAGTCAGGGAGGGAACATTAGGGACCTAAGCAGACGGTCCTCCATCGTTCTGGGTAGATGGTTGCTCACGCTCCAGCACCGAGGAGGCTAGACTGACAGCAGAGTCTATTTCTCATACATTGTTCCAGCATTCATCTCTTCCGCTGGTGACTGTGTAATGCTTTCTCCTTCCGTGGTGGAAATTCTTGTCCTTCACAATAATTCCTTTCGCTGCTTCTTTCAGTCTCCTAAAGAGGAACTTTGCCAGTGGCAGTGTACAGGGGGACCTGAGGTGAGGACAGGATCTTTCTTGATGGAGAGAGAAGAGGCTCCAGAATGAAAAAAAAAAAAAAACAAAAAACAAAAAAACCCTCATAGTGGTGCACTGGAACTTCTTTCTGGATGGAAGAGCTCTATATCTGCAGTGAAAGCGACATCACTCAGGCTTACAGATATGTATCTTATCCAAGGGCTAGAAAGAGTCCACTGTTTAGGGCTTCCCGCCAAAGGCAGAGTTCTTGGAAAAGTGAGAAGCCTACATCCCGAGAGCGATGGATTCACAGGAGAAACAAAAACATGGTTGCATGAAGACCACAGCTTTTGAGAGCTAAAGCCTGGAGCTACGGGCCAGACAAGCAGCAGAGCCTGGCCTACAAAAACAGACATTATGAGGGAAATGGAGGGAAGTGTGGCCAGTTCTCCCCTGATTGGCTGGATGTGGTTAGCGATCCAGCCAATCAGGGCACAGCTGGTCTTCATTACCTCTGGCCATCTTCCACCTTCCATACTTTCTCCCTGCCTCCAAGGTGGAGAAAGACAAGAATCTAGGACTCGGCTGTAGCAACAAAATGTCAAAGGACAGACTTGTTGGCTCCCTGAGCCCGAGGCAGAGTTTCCTGGAGACAAGAAAGGTTCTCCTGTGCCAGAGGGCTCTGCCAGGGCAGGGAGGTTCCCCGAGACATTTTCCAGGACTGTTTTCCATCTGCTGCACACAGATGGACTTATTGCTCAGTCACCAGAGACCTGAGACCCTAGTCTTCAAGACCTGCTGGAGACAGGTGGCCTTTTATTCCTGTGAATGACCTATAAACATGTGCAAAACACTGCTGTCCACTGGCACACTGAAGCCCTCCACGTGTTTTCAGTCTGTAAGCATCTTCTCAGCATCCCAAAGCCTCTGAGAGCACAGGCCTGTAACACTTGCCATCTCTCAACCAGTCACCCTGAAGCCAACTTTGAATCAGAGCTGAACCAACTCTCCACTGGCATTCTCTTGCCAAATAAGGTTTGGGAGTACTTTCTCCTCCATGCGGCAAATAAAGTTACTTCTATTTTCCCTTTTCTCTCTGCCCACTCCATTCTTGGAAGGGAAAGCAGATAAGTACCCGGTAGGAGCCAGAAGTCGGTCTCCACCCACCACCTTGTTCACTAGCACATTTTAAATGCCTACCCCATGAAGCATTGGCACCGAGATGTTCTGTATTCAGCTATAATTTCAGGATTATTCACAGTTAAATTGTTTTCCTTTATAAACAAGCATCTTCTGGAAAACGGGTCCTTGAGAAATCTATCTATCTAGATGCAGTCTTGCCATAACAGGGGTTGACTGACCTTGGACCTGTCTAGCAGAGGAAAAGCCAAGCAGACACAGCCATTTGTTGTATAGATATTTCCTTCTACTGGAAACCCTCCCTCCTGGAGGGAAGAGGGAAGCTTGGTAGGTCTCAAGAAGAAAACACTTCCAAGGCTCAGAAGGTAAACAAAGTCACAAGTCTCAAGTTCTTGAAACACAGAAGAGTCACAAGTTCCTTCCCAAGGTTTTAAGAGTCATACCAATCACCGGGAAGAGGAGATTCTCTGACCAGGGGAACAATCTGCAAATGGTCCAGAAGGTCCAGGGATGTAAGTTTTGGGATCCATTAAACTATGCTGAGGTGGGCGTTTCCGTGATTCATTCTCCTGTAAATAACGCCAGCAAACTCCCTAGTTCGTCAAGCTGGGTTTGAGTTGAATCATTCCCTGGTTTGTCTGTGCCTGGTCTGAGATGAATAGATGTTTGCTCCAACCTCCCCTAGGAAAAGACACCCAATACCCAGGCAGTTAAAACATAAATAAAATTAAGCCAAGAGCACGTAATTTGATTTTGTTCTAGTCTCTTAGTTGGTGATCTCAGTGAGGCTCCTGTCTCCTTATAACTTTCTGTTCTGACAGCTCGCAGAGTGTTCTTAAGCATATAACGCGAGGTATGCAGAAGGTAAGTTTAGGAAAGATCAAATGCAGAGTGTCAAACGCACCTATATAAAGTGCGCTGCCAATCCATGGCATTCTTTGTTGCCATGACTGAGCACTAAATTTAGAGATAAAATTCTTCCAAGTAAGGCCTACCAGAGATAAGATACATTTCATAATTCTTAGCATTAGGAATGGGAAAAATATCTACCAGTTCTGTAAGGCACAGAACTCTAAATTTGCTCAATGAAGTATGAACTCTGGCAAATGTAAGCATTCAAATTTGTGACCATTGCCACATCCCATAGAGTGCTCACCCACACCTCGAGCCCCCTCATCTCACCAAGTCTCACCCATCTCCTCCTATGCACCCCAACCCTGGAAAGATCACTGCTTTCAGTCACTATAATTTTGCATTTTCCATCATTTCATCAATATACAGTTATATATATTTTTTCAATACCTGCTTTCTTTTACTCCACATACTTCTAAGATTCGGCCGTGCTGTTCCTTGTGTCAATAGTTCATTTCTCGTTATTGATGAGTAGGGTTTCTTTGTCGAATTGTATCAGGATGTGTTTTCCATTCATCAGTTGAATTAGCTTTTTCCAGTTTTGACTCCTCAACAAAACCACTGTGAGTCCTCCTCTCTGAGTATTTGTGTGAACATATGTCTGTATTTCTTTTCTGGAAATACTCAGGTCACTGGGCCTTTTGGCTCAGCAGTCACAATAGCACTTTGTGTTTTTATTGTTTGTTTGAGGTACTGGAAACGAACCCAGGGTCTTGTGTATGCTAAGTACATCTTCTTCATTTTTATTTTTGAGGTTCAGGCTTTTTGAACTCTTCCTTGTGGTTTTGATTTATATCTTCCTAATGACTAATGATATTGAACATTCTCCCACGTGCCTTGTCATGCATAACAAAGGTCTACTCAGATTCTGTTGCACTTTATAAATCAATGTGTTTATAGCATCAGAAAGGGAACAACATATTCAGTAACTGTAAGTAAAGTAGTATTCCAACTAACCCAAAATATTCCTAAGAATCTCAGAACAAAAAAAAATGATTGAAAACATATCTAAGTGCAAGGGTCAGGATAGACAGAAAAGGTCTTCATTTGGGAGCCATGGATCCTGAGACCTACATAGGGAAGTAAACTAAGACACCCCACCCCCAAACCAGAGACCTTAGAACATGTGTTGACATACAAACATGGGAAATTTAAATTAATGCATCTTTGCCAGGTTTTGCCCATAGACCAATCTTCTGGTGAAAAGCTCTTTTCTCTGCATGATTCCTCTGTGACAGATGGAGAAAGCGACCTCATACTTGGTGTGGTGGCTGTACCATCCACACAGGGTATTTTCATTCTTTTTCTTCAAACATTTCTTCCTTCTGTGATATTGGAAAGGAGATGTAGAGCATGGCATATCAAACTGAATATCCAAGTGCATTTCTGAGTGAGCACGTAGTGAGAAAATGATCTTGACAAGGCGCTGAGAATGGTGAAGGTAAATGTAGTCCATGTATCTGCACTGACTGGAAGGAATGGGTTAATGGGATCATTTCACCGTGTTTCCGTTTCTCTTGATGGGTAGATGTGAATTTATCTTGAGGGGGAAAATGTTCCTCTGTTTCAGGAAAAACATAATAATAAACTATTTTGATTATTTCAAGCTTAGTCTTGGATAGCAGTAAGCCAGAGCTCTCCTAAAGGAGCCAGGGCAGAAGGCCAATGATAAGAAAATCCCATGTACTGTGCTGGGGGATGTATCCATGTGCAGATTTCAGTCACTTCATACCCAATTCAACTTTCATGATCAGCTTTACAGTATCACATAAATAACTTCAAATTGTCTCTTAAAATTTATCTTTTTAGGTATATATGTGCATGTGGTATGTCTTTTGGGACACACATCTGTGTGTAGGCGTGCATGTGAGTGTGCACATGTATGAGGAACTCAGAGGTTGACCTGAGGTGTCTTTCCTAACTTCTCTCCACTTCATTTATTGAAACAGAGTCTCTCCCTGAACCTGGTGCTTGCCAATTCCAGCTGCTCCAGCTAGCCAGCTTGCCCTGGAATCTCCTGGATCTCCTTTCCTAGTGTTGGGCTTGCAGGCTTCCATGCCTGTCTTGCATTTATGTGAGTTCTGGGGATAGCAGCTCTGATCCCCGTGCTCGCATGATGATTACTTTATCCATTGAGCCAGTTCCAAAAGCCTAATACTCTCTTTGTATAAAAAGGGAACAATGCTAAAACATTAGGTATGGACTTCCATAATTAGAATGATTACTTCTGGTTTCCTCCTTGCAGAAATTTGCCACACTCTTCTGGTCACTTTTCTATAAATCTCAAAAGTGTGGGAACTTTGGATTTTTTAAGGAGCAGCGTCTTTTGAAGATTAGACCTGTCTGGCATAATCAGGTGGCACAAACAATTGTTCCTCGATGTGTCTTTGCTCTGGGTATGTTTACTTCCATATGTTTGAAGACACAGAGAGACAATATGGTGAAGAATTGCTGTTGTGGATTACCCTGTAGGGACTTGCTTTGGTGAGAAGAATGTGACAGGTGGCGGTGACGCAATGCCAGGAGCTGCACATAACTTATTATGACTTCCCTGTTTGTTTTTAAAGCAACTGATACTCATTAAGAAGCCAAAAAATCACATTGCTTCTCTCTCCTACGAGCACAGTAGTTTCTTGACTATGAGCAGTGTCTCTCATTCTTTTCAGTAGCACAGAATAGCCTGTACTAAGGAGGTCCTTAGGAAACGTAATTTGAATAAACCTTGTAAAGCCATTGATGAACACAAAGTAGCAATATGTATAGTGTAAGAAAATAAAGCCAGCTAATAGCCTCATCAATTAGATATAGCAGATGATGTTTGTGACATCTTTTAAAATGAACTGCCATTAAAATTACTAAAGTAATTAAGTAGACATTACAGATTTCTCCTGTTGGGATAGCTTCTCCACCCAGGAAAAAAATATTAAAAGGTTTTCAGTTCAACAAGCAAAAAACTGTATTTTGAAAGATTAATTTCCATCTTTTTGACATCCTTGTCATTCAAAGACAGAAAACTTGATTTAGGGGTTTCAGACTCTGTCACTTAGAACAAGTTTCAAGCTGTGGCTGTCTGTGTGAAATTTCAGCATTTGTGTGTTCCTGGCCAAGTCATCACAGCCTGCGAGATAGGATTTGTAGCATAGACTCTGGCAGGTTCTAAATGGAGCAGATTGAATATTGATGCAACGTCAAAAGAGTTCCATAATTAAAGGTGCATCTTTATAGCATCCCGGTTCATCCATTCATTTATTTAGGAAATGTTTATTGAGCACCACCTATTTGCCAGACACTGCTTTAGCAAAGCCTTTCTGCTTCTTGAATGAGAAGTTGCCTGAATGAGTTAGCAAATATATGAATGGAGGAATAAGTGGATGGGAGGATGTTTCCATTCATTCACCATCCATCTGTCTGTCTATCGATGATGGATGGATGGATGGATGGATGGATGGATGGATGGATGTCAGGTGGACAGACAGATGGATGGATAGACAGCTGGGCGAATGGACAAAAGAAAGCCACTGATGAATGCCTAGATGCATGAATCAGTGAATAGCTAAATTAACAAGTGAGTGAGCAAAGAGATGCCTTCACAGTCCAATCGTGGTGAAAGAGAAGGGGAAAGTTCCTAACACTCCTGATTAAGAAAGACTTCCAAGAATTGATGACCCTGTGGATCTTCCTGGTGAGGATATGACCTCCTACAAATCTGCCATGAGTATTGCTGTTATTCCTTCCCATCCTTCCATGTTTCTATCCAAAGAGGGAAGTGGGTATCTTCACTGAGTCCTTATCTTTCCCATATTTCTTTCTGCTTCTTCCTGTAACCACGAAACGGGTGGGTTCTTTTTTCTACCCACCAGGTTGTCCTCCGTGCCATACCCCATAAATTCTTAGGGATGTGTGACTTCGTATCTTGGTATTGTTGACTGGTCTATAACTTTTGATAGTTGTTATATCTGTTTGCCTAGTTAAACTTTCTATTCTGAATAATTAAAAAAATAAAAACAGTAAGCGAACTAGTATAGTCAGTGTTCACATGCCTATCTTATCTGCAAATGCTGTCAACCCAAGGCTAGCCCTACCTGTCCCCTTATCTTCTAACCCTAGGCTGACCCTACCCCAACCATCCTCTGCCCCTGAAATAACCCTGCTCCACTCATCCCCTCAGCCTCTAACCAAGGCAGACCCCGCCTCTTCCATCTCCCCAGCCTCCTATTCACACCTGACCTGGCCCACCCATCCCCTTATCTTCTAACCTAGGGCTGACCCTGGCCCATCCAGCCCCTCAGCCTTGAATGGAGACTGGAGCCTGCCTCGTCTAGCCCCTCAGCCTCTGTTCCACACTTAAATACTATTATGTTTGAAGCAATTCCACCCAGCTTCATGTGTTTTCTGTTTAACCCTCTTCTTATTTTTGGTAAAATTCCAAATTACTCAAAGTAGTAGCAGCAATACTATTCATTTACAACAGGACAACTGGGGGAAGTAGAGAGATTAACAAAATCATCCAGGCACAAGAGGGAAACGGGCAGAGATAGGCTTAGTGGTAGTGAAATTTGAGATAAAAAATTGTAAGTTGTTTTCTTTCTACTTCTTGCCTCAGGGGCTGTCTCTTTACTGGCGTAGTGGAGCTTCAGGCACAATGACTCTCCCTACACATGGGACAAGCGTACAGCACCATCTCTTCCCTTACTTCCTATTAAGTTCATGATTTTGAAGAAAAGAAATACTTTCTTACCCCATTCCCACCCCTGACTACTGTGTTCTGAAAAATCCTGGCTGTACTGTGATTGGCCCAGTGCCTTGCATGGACCTATCACTGAAGTCAGGGGGCTGAACTACTTCTGATTGATGCTACAGTGACCATGCTAAGTTCTTGCCTACTGAGCTTAACTGAAAGGAGACAGAATTATGGGAAGTAAAGAGATATCCTATTTATTTAGATTCTCCTTCTATACCAAAAATGTGATTTGTGTAAAGAGAAACAACCAAAACAAGTAAATATGATAACTTGCCCTATGAATGAAGAAAAGAAATTCTGAGAAATTGCCCAATCTTCAGTTCTTTTGATATCCCCTGTTCACATCCTTATTCCTGAGTCGGGTGCTCTGAAGCCCAGGACGGGCAGACAGTGAATAAAGAAAACATTTTGAGACACAGACTAGAAACAATTTTGATGGTTGTGAATCTTAGATGCATGCAGCAATATGGAAAGCGATCCTAACTCTGCTGTATCGTAGTTTCGTGATGTGGTAAATCCTGGTGATAATGCACACCTTGCCGAGCTGGTTGCAAGAGCTGCAGAGAGGAATATATGGGATACATACACCTCACACAGCACCCAACTTCGAGTAGGAAACAAGCAAATGGCGGTGGTTGCTATTTTTAGCAGCACAATACTCTGCTCCTGGTGAGCACAAAGGGGTGATTATTAGAAGTAAAAATAAATCCGGGGTCGCCGACTGGGATAAAAGGCCATGATTGTGAAATGAAAACATTCTGCCTTTATTATTTCTTAAAAAGCGAGAGCCAAAGAACCATAGGGACATATTACTTTCCAAATCAATTGAACACAGTTTGCCCCAGTGCAGGAATTCCAGAAAGCCTGACTGAAGTAGGGAAGGAAGTGATTGAAAAGAGAAAAACTGAAGAGAATAAAGAAAACTGATCCAAAAAGTGAAATGTTTGAGTGGTTTCATCCAATTAGGGTAGATATTTCATCTCTGGTTCCAATTTGAAAGAGAAGCCAATAAAATTGCTTTGAAGAGGAAAATTGTCTCAATGAATGGTTCTAGCCTTCTAAATTTACCTGACACTCAGTATCTGTATTTGAAGAGTGGACAACGCCTTCTGTTTGCCCAGCTGGAAGGGTTTGGCAGTAAAAAGAGGAAGACAATTCTGGAGAAATACCACCCTGGGAATATATACTTTGGACTCTAGATAAAGTTGTCTGTTTCAATTTGCAACTTTCTAGCCATGTTTCTTGTTAAAACAATGTGGCTCACAGGGTGGGAACATGTGGCTGTGTGTGTGGGGTGTGTGTGTGTGTGTGTGTGCGCGCGCTCGTGTGTGCGTGTGCATGCATATGTGTATATGTTCATTGGAAGGAGCAGTGCAGATGAATGTTACAAACAATCAGAGTCAGTGAGATTGGAAACTTCATAAAGCCCCACTCTGAAGTTTCTGGAACCAGGGAATTATCACTAAAAGAAGATCCACATGGATCTGTGAGGCTCCTTTCCTACTGAAAATGTGTGTCATCGCCGCTGCCATCAACAAAATCTAGTGGCCCCTTTTCAAACCATTGAAGATTCACAGGCGCTGTTGTAAGGAGCCGCTTGTTCATCCTGGCAGCCCAGAACTGAAATAATCATACAGAAACTATATTAATTAAATCAGTGCTTGGCCTATTAGCTCTAGCTTCTTATTGACTAACTCTTATACTAATTTAAGCCATTTCTATTAATCTGTGTATCGCCATGTGGCTGTGGCTTACAGTCTAAAGTTCCACCTAGCATCTGTCTCTGATGGCATCTTTATGACTCCGCCCTCCTCCCATGCTTTAGGCCAAGCCAGTTCTTTATTCATTAACCAATAAAAGCAACACAGACAGAAGGACCTCCCACACCAGAAGGCTTTTGCTTATTCGTCATACTTTCAAAGAGACCTGGGCGGGGCTAGAGGGGGTGGATAAGTAGTTAAAAAGCCCTGGGTGCTCTTCCAAAGAATCTGAGTTCAGTTCCCAGCACATACATAAGGCAACTCACACCAACTGTAACTACACATCCAGGGTTTCAGTGCCTTATTCTGGTCTCTGTGGATATCTGCACACATAGGACATGTACTGATCACATAAACATACCCATGTACATAAATAAAAATAAAGTTTTTTTAAAAAAATATAACTCACTAAGCCATGCAAATAGGACACTGGGGGATGGGGTAACAAAACCTCATAAACATAAGAAAGGGAAGTAGAAAAGGTGACCAAACTTATTTGGAGACTCACTCTAAGTGGGAACTGTATTTGCAGCCATCTTAGTTAGGGTTTCTATTGCTATGAAGAGATAACCATGACATGGCAACCCTTATAAAGAAAACCATTAAAGAAAACCATTTAATTGGGTGGCTTACTGTTCCAGAGGGTTTAGTCCATTACCAACATGGCAGGACATGTCCACATGCAGGCAGATATGGTGCTGGAGAAGGGGCTGAGAGCAGAGAAGGAGCTATACCTTACTCTGTAGACAATAGGAAATGAACTGAACTAGGCATGGCTTGAACATAGGAGACCTCAAAGCCGGCCCCTACAGTGATACATTTCCTCCAAAACAGCCACACCTACTTCAACAAGACTATACCTCCCTATGAGCTTATGGGGGCTAGTTACATTTGAACTACCACACAAGTTCAGAGAGAGAGAGAGAGAGACTTGGCATAGCTTGGGTATTTGAAACCTCAAAGCTCACCCCCTGTGACACAATCCTTCCAACAATGCCACACCTCCTCTGAGCCCATGGAGGCTATTTTCATCCAAGCAACCACAGCATCCAAAAGAGATTATTCTACCTGATCAAGTACTTAGGCAGTGGGAAAAGAGAGGGAAAGGCCTGTATTGGAACTCTAAGAATAATTGGTTGGTGCTCAAATGCATGGCTGCCATTTCATCTTGGTTGGTACCTCACCTACAGGTTCAAAACTAAACTATTGTGCTATTGCTACCCAGACTCTGTTCTCAATTCTTTATCAAGAGGAGAATGTCTCAATCCCATTCTTGGCCACACTAAGTTCTGAAAATGTACTTGGGTACCTTCAAAAAAAAATTAAAATATATGATAGAGGTGGTCAGGGATGGTGAAGTGTCGTGTGTGTGTGTGTGTGTGTGTGTGTGTGTGTGTGTGTTTGAAGAGTCAGATGCTGAACAACCTTTAGGACAGTTACAGAACAGTTATTTTCTCATCATTATAACCAGCTACTTATTTAATAAAAGTTAAGGGCGTAAACAAACACTTCTCCATGAGATGGAACCCATACCCAACACTGTTAATGAGTTTAAAAAAATGTGAGACTAGACAGACCCTAGGGATACTTCTACTGCAATTATTCTGCTAAATGAACATAACAATAAAATGATTCTTAATGATGCATGACTATCCACATAGATCCGCACATCACCCGACTACCATCAGAAACTCTTTTTCTTTCAGTAGACGATAATTAACACAAAGGCTTACAACTGTACAATGTACAAACAGTGAGAGACTTTGGAGTACTTAGCCCTTAATGGAATGTTCCTATCAAACCCCTTCCTCGAGGCTCAGGAATCTGTGGAGAAGAGAAGACAGAAAGATTATATGAGCCAGAGGTAGTGGATGACCCAGGGAACAAGTGTCTTCTCGGTACCACAGGGATGATTACACATATTATTCATAGAGACTATGACAGCAAACATAAGACACGCACAGATTGAAACCAAACAAAAGCCCAGCAGTGAGAAGGGGAAGTAGACACAAACTGCCACGCCTAACTAAGAAGCTCCTCGCAATTAGTGCCTATTGGGAGAGGAGCAATTAGCTTTCTCCAGTGGAGAAATATATGTCACTGTGTATATAACTGCATTTCAGGGCAGTCCCCATCCTTGAGAGTAGTCTAGCCAACCCAAAGGAATTCCACGGGTTTTTTTTGGGGGGGGAGGGGTGTCTTATGTTTTTGTATGTCTACTTTTATTTATTTTTTTAAGAGAAAGGATACGAAGGGTGGGAAGGGAATTGGGAGGAGTTGGTGGAGGGGAGATGATATAGTGAAAACATACTGTCTCACAGGGAGTGTTTTCAGTGCTCTTAGGCAAGGAAAAAAGCTCCAGCTAGGACTAAGATCCCGTATGGAGGGAAAGTCAGGCATTGGCCTTGAATCTGCTGCTTTTTGCCTGATTTTTGTCTCCCCAGCTGTTCCCAGTCTCTTCTCTCCCTTTCCTCTGTGCTAATCAGGCTTCTCAATCTCTGTCCCGATGTGGCTGCACCCAGCCTGGATGGTCAAAGAATGACTCTTGTTCTCAGGTTTCCCATGGAGTTGGCAGGGACCCACCTGTGCTGCCTGAGCCACGTCCTCTACGCCACTCGTACTTAGCCAACCCACAGTGACCCTGGACACTGTGATGGCTGCATCTAAAATGCAACATGACGCTTGGCCCACTGACTGGTCGTGTGCTAATTATGACTTAATCACACTAGGTCTGGCTGCAGTGTGTGCTACTGCTGTCAAATTTCCTCAATCCTGTCGTTACTAACAACCACCTTAAATGCTTCATTATGGAACATATCAACCATTTATGTAAACAGGAAGGCATGCACCCTCCAGACAGTTTTCCAGTGCCTTTTCAAGTTTACGACCATTAAAAAAAATAGTCTCATAGTTAGCAAATCACTCTGATACTGCACAGTTACATTTTCGACTAAAGCCATATTTGCTACGTGGCAGTTTTGGCAGCCCAGACTTTCAAGACCACATCCTGCCCAGCTTAGTAATGACAGATCACTCCGTCATTACTGAGCTGACTTAGTCTGAACTCCTCAAGTGAATCCCCTCAAGATAATATACATATGCTCCCTTCCTTACAAACAGAAATGTGATTTCAAAAGGTCACAAGCACGTTCCTCCTTCAGGTTTCTCCATGTGGACCTCCTTCTTGTCTCTGATAGCAATTTGGCTCGAGAGCATGTTTATTGCTTCTGATCTCACCCACGAAATAGGCCCATGAGGTAACACAGACGGTGCCAGGCTCCCCTAATAATTCATTACACGGCCCATGTGTGAGTTTATCCAAACATTTCTTGAAGCGGTTTCTATTTCTAGCTTGTACCAGCTCTGGTGGGGGCCGCGAGATAACAGGAGAGAATCATGAGGCTGTGGTTGGATACTGGAGCCCACGTGTATCAGTGACTCTCCATCAGATACATCGTTGGTTAAATGAACTAGTCATATCAGCTAAACTCTCTTCTTTATTGCTAACGGGCGGATCCTCTAGACCAATAAATCCTCACATAGTTAAAGGTAAGTGCGTAAGTGCGTTCTTAAATACTCCAGATGCTGTGAGATATTTTATACCTCAAAGTGCAATCCAGACTGGTGGCATTAAGGTTTGTTGAAGAGCTCTTATAAGCCTTATCACCAATAACCATTATCTAGACATCTGTCTTTATAAAGGTGAAGATGGGTATTATGTATGTATGTGAATGTGTGTGTGTGTGTGTGTGTGTGTGTGTGTGTGTGTGTGTGTGTGCTGTACAGTTGCTTCCTTAGGTTAAATATATTAAAGATGACTTTGTATTTCTAAAGATGCTTTCTAGTGTCACAGCAAATCAAGCCTTTCACACTGCCACAAAGCTAATCTACATCATTTTGCTTATGCTTCCTTTATCTGAAGCATTGCACACTCAGCCTTGGTTGGGGGGGATGATATAGGTAGTCACTCCTAGAGACAAAACTAGGTGACAACTGTCACAGGGTAGAAAGAGCTATACCAAGCAAAAGCAACAACAAATCCTTGAAAAGTCCCCTTGAATTCTACCAAGACATCAGTAAGTGGGAAAACACATAAAAATGACAAATACTTGTGTATTCTGTGTAATCAGATTTAAACCAGCTTGAATTGCATTACTTAGAAAAGTCTGTAAACTACTAATTGAGTCTTGTTTCACGGATAAATTTGTTGTGATACAAATAGCTTTGAATTAAAATTCATTGGTTATAGCCCGTGTTTATGCTTTTACCACTTAATGATACTGTTTTTATAAATATATCAAAATAGCTGTCACCCATCAGTACATTCAGTCTTGAGCCCCATGAATTCAAATGGGCTATGCCAGCATCCCTGGCACCAAATGCAAGGTTATTTATTCCTTAGAGAAGCGTTTTCTTCAGTAGCATTGACATTTTATAGGTGACACTTTGAGTTTCTCAACTAGAAGATATGGACATTTTCATAGTGGCCTGAGGGACATGGAATCTGTCTGTCCATTCAGGTACTCGCTGGGATACCATCGGTGAGGATAAAGACGAAACTGAATGATTGAAGAATGTCATGATTTTGGTTAATCACAGAGGGCATTTAACCCCACAGGTGCTAAGTATATTTCAGGACTGAAGTTCTTATTACCCAAGGGAAAGCAACCAGGGAGTTGTTTCTGTTTATCATAGTATCATGCCTCTATGACTAGACACATGCACCTTGTACTGCAAGCCACTGGCTCTCCCCGAACACAGGACAGGTGCTGCATACCCTGTTTGCCTTGCTGGGGCTGCTGCTGCCTCTAAGACCATCTCTTCAGCATGTGTACTTTCAGTTTCACCTCCTCGGTTCGGATCACATGACTGTAATCTACGCAGGTACAGAGCTCAGACTGTAGACCATCCACACAGTCTATAAATTATTTGTAAACACATCAGCATACTCAAGGTGTTTGTCTTGATTTCCTCATTGGGAGATCTAATGTGCATATCTAAACTATGATACCTAACACCAAAAGATGGGTCAAAGGTCAAATCTCCTCTCCAAACACATATACACAGGCTTCACTCATCTCTATCTCTAATCCACTATAGACACTCCATTTTAAAAATGGCAGTTCATTAGCTTAATGAGTTGTGTTTTCAAAGCTATGGCCTGAGGGCTGAGGCGGTAGCTTGGAGATAGAATACCTGTCTTGGTGAGGGGGATACTAGGTTCCTTGATAGTACCACAAAAATTAATTCATCAATCATTAATTAATGTCAAGGAGAGATATCAACAAATGCAGTGGTTGCCATGCAAGCATGAGAAGCTGAATCTAACCCCCTCCCAAAATCTATGTTTCACAAAAGGAAATGCAGGCTTGGGGGTGTATATGTACAATCTCAGCACTGGAAAGGCGGAGAGAGGCAGATCCTTGAGAATCACTAGCCAATCAGACTAGTCTACTCAGAGAGTTGAAGCCAGTGAGAGACCTTGTCTCAAAAAAAAAAAAAAAGAAATAAAAGACAAAATAAAAGAAAATCAATAAGAAAATAAAAAATAAGGTGTATGGTTCCCAAGGAGGAAAAGCCAAGGTAACCCTCTGATCTTCACACCCGTATGCACGCATGTATAGATAGATACACATTCAGAGGAGGGGGGAGAGAGAGGGGGAGAAATATCTAGAAATCACGGAACTAAAGGAAAGGACAGAGAAAGACAGACACCTAAACTCTGAGAAGCTCAGCTCAGGGGGCCATGTGCTTTGGGTATGAGGGATAGCAGAGGAGGCTGATGGGCGGAGTCTTCCAGATGGAATATTGTCACTAATTCCAAGGGACTCTTTCCCACCACACACCTTGCCACTGCACGAAAAGCTATACTCATGCGAGTGAGTGTGGAGACTGGAATCCTTGGTGGTTGACTAAAACCACTCAGTCTCCGACCCCACCCCAGCAGGCTCTCGTCTTGACATGACCTTCATGATCTCTGCGCAAGCGGTTCAAAAAGTGCTGTCCGTCTTTAACGATGGGAGGCTTGTGGACCATGTGGATCAGATCATCTGAGGGCAAGGTTTCTTTCGCTATTTGAGAGTTAGTCTCCTGGCAATTGATGGTGTGAAAGAATGACTTTTGTAGTAACGGACATTGAGTGGTAGAAAGGGGAGAGAAGGGAACCACATATCCAACCTTCATTCTCTCTCTCTCTCTCTCTCTCTCTCTCTCTC
>NC_022030.1:53225740-53309986 GCF_000317375.1 Microtus ochrogaster | reverse complement strand
CTCTCTCTCTCTCTCTCTCTCTGTGTGTGTGTGTGTGTGTGTGTGTACTTTCATCTGCCATAAATAACCCAGTCACTGGGAACTGTCACATCGACTTCTGTGGGGTTGCAGTTCTCTCAGTCTTCCTTTGTTTCTTTAGCCATTCGCACACCATTACAAGGTCAGCCTGTCTCTAAATACGATAGGCTCCAGGTCGGCAGACACTGTTTCTATTTTGTCCATCTTTCGCCTCTTTGGTCAAGCATGTAGCATTGCTATTGAGTAGGTAATAAATATGTGTCAAATAAACATCCCTGAGGGAATAATTTTTCTGAGCAGGCAGGGGAAACACAGTCAAGCTTCCCTGCTTTAGAACTTTGAACTTCATCTTGGCTGCTGAGGCAACAATTATTTGTAATATGCTCCCTCCGATTCAAGTATTTTCCAGTCCTGTATCTTGTACCAGTACCGTAGAGCACAGGGTGTGGGCAATGAGTCATAAAAGGCCCTTTTCTCTTCCTTTGTTCCTTCCTTCCCTCCTTCCCTTCTCCCTTTCTTCCTTCTTTCTCCTCACTCTCTCATCCTTCTTTCTCTTCCTGCGTCTTTGATTGAAGCATGCCAATCAGGTAAGCGTGTGTTTATCAATCCCGGGATGCACAGCTAAATGCGAGAGGCAGCGCTGACAGATTATTTCTGACTTTGGTACCATTTTACCAGAGGGAAAGAAACCAGCCAGTGGTCGCATGTGTGTCTTCTCCCAACCCAAGTCTTTTAAAGTAGGAAAACTTATCAGAAATATGTAATCAATTTAAGCTTATTTTATGCAAATGGCACCCTATTAAAGAGACTGTGAACAGTCTCTCTAAAAACAAGTTTCTGTGGGCTTTTTTGGCACAGCTGTGATCGACAGTACTAGATGCCAGCAGACTTTGCATATTTAAAATATTTAATGATGGGGAGAAAATATAAAATTAATTATCTTTGTGAGAAAAAAAACTGCCAGACAGCTAATTTATTAAAAACTAGTTTAGAAAATTACTACATAAAACATTTCTAAATAAGAGAAATTGATCTACCTAATAATAGCTACTGGAACTACAGCAGTCACGATGAATTCAGATTTATGTTGAGCTCCAGTCCAAATAATAGATGACATAAATTATAATACACAATCGGTTGCCCATGGCAATCTTAGTCACAAGGAAGGCTCATCAGCCTGTATTCACAGGTCCTAAGGTTTTATACCAGGGCTATTTCAAGGAAGTCAGGAACTTTAATACTTCAGCTATGCCAGTGAAGTATATTTATTTTTCTGGTGTGCGCTTCAGTTTCTGTGGTTTATTCTGAGACAGCTAGTATTCCATTGCCTTCATGATTTTCAGCGTTTAGTATAGGAGAGCTCTTCCTCTTTTCAAAGCCACGTGCTTAAATAAAGAAATGTGTACACCATCACAATACACGCGTGAAGTGACTGAAATGGTTAAGCAATGCTGCATTATTAAAACATCACATTTGTCTGAGACTTTCAACTTCACATAAGGAACGTACTGTTTGAAAAGAATGAAACTCTAAGGTTTTATTGCTTGGAGATATTTATGCACATAGCTCCCTGAAATGGAAAGGCACACACTTTATCGCCCTGCTCCCATAACTCAAAACTGTTGAATAGATTTAGTATTTTTAAAATGAATTAAAACCAGACCTGGGCAATTTAAGCTCCCAAGCTGGTGGTTTCCATAAAGTGGAAGAAGAAAACGGTGATGATGGAGAAGCCTCCACCGGAGTGAGGCGTCGGCTCAGAGAAACCAGGATGTGGAGTGCCAGCCTAAGACATAGGTTAAGAGTGGGCATGGAAGCCAAGTCAAATGACGGGGAACAGCGGGGGAGCAATCAGCTTCCTAGATTCCAGAGCATTTTTTTCTTTATAATGGAGGCTGTCCACGGCAGAGATCTCTTCTTGGGAACCTGAGATGGAAAAAGTTGACTGTAACTTGCCATTGCCTCCATTCCCAAGAATTGCTATTTTGGGGCTCATAGAGACTGACACCAGAATTGAACACTCTAGCCTCTTTTTGTCTTATGTTACTGACAGGAGAGTGGACAGTGTACCTCTAAGGCTGTGATAGTAAGTCCACAGTTTCACAGCTGACCTCACACTCCTTCACCTCAGCCTTCATATAGAGCTCCATTCTTGACTTCTAAGGAGGCCGCTGTGTTCATTTGGCCTTCTGAAAGTGAATGGCCCAGAACCTTCCCGAGAATTCCCACACTGCAGCTTAACACATGCCTTTCATTCTGGCTTTGAAAATGCTGAAGGTAAGGCCTGAATTTCCATCTCCTCTAATTCATGTGGTAAGTATCTGTTTCATGCCTTCTGCGGGGGACATGGAGAGAAACATAGAGCTGAGTGAAATCATAGCAACACAGCAAGACCCCGAGGGAGACACGCATGTGCAGCACGCTGAGAAGCTTGCAGAGACACGAGACATCACTGTTAGTACGCAGACAATAATCACCTTTTGCATGATGGAAAAGGGAAGGCTTTGCTGTGGAAGCTGCCACCAGCTGAGCAAAGGCCTATCAGCAAGCTGTTTGGTCATGGGCTGTACCAGGCTAGGATGTCTTTCGGGGAGCATTTGCTCTTTTAGTCCCCTGCTTTTTTTCCTGCACAGCAGCCTTCCGATCCTGGTCCTACATTCTCATCCTGTCTAATATCAGAGCTGTGTGTCCTCTTGCTAACACCAGGGAAAGCGACATGCCATCAGACTGACTTGGTCCCCATGCTCATCTGCCCAGTTCCCTAGTTACCTCCAATGGACAATCTTGATACACCCATAATTACAGAATTGCAGAGACAGGCATAGTATATTGCTTTATTCCAAGACTTGTTTTTGTAAATACAATGGTACATTGTGGGCACTCCCTTATGTTTCAACCTTATATTCATAGCACTTTTTTTTTCCAGTCTATTAGTAGAAATCCTGCATCGTTGTTATTCTGTGATGAATGTGTGGTGCATGCATCTCTACCGAAAGGGAGTATGTACTGGCAGTGTACATTTGAGGGTCAGAGAGGATGTTCACTCTGCCATCTTCCATTTTAGCTTGTTGAGACAAGGTCACCACTATGCCTGAAGCTTACCACTAGGGCTAGGCTGGATGGTCATTAGGTTCCCAGGATTTATATGTCTCTGCCTCTCACTGAAGCGCTACTCTAGTTGTTCTTTATATAAAAATTCAGGAGTCAGATACTGGGATAAGAGCCTGAAAGATCAGAGAAGTAGAGAAATCAACAGTCCTTCCTACCTGCACCATTTCTTCCTCTAAAAAGAGAGCCCAGTCCCTCCCTGGCCCACTTTACTGCTTCCTGTCCTAACTGTCCTCAGTCTACCGAAACCTCTGTGCTTAATTCTGATCAGCTAGTAGCTTGCTCCACCCTCTGACTCCAAAAAAGCTTTATTTGTCAGAACACGATAAAAAAAATATCACACAACACCCCACAACACTGGCTGGGGTTATAGGCACATACTTCCTTGCCAAGCTTTCATGGCAGTGTTTGGGATTTGAACTCAGGTCTTTGTGCTTGCATAAGCACTCTTACCTACTGAGGCATCTTGTAAGTCCCCTGCTCATTCTTCTGATAGCTATAAAATATTTCATGGTGGAGACACATTGAATTAGACATGTAGTGCTACCAAAAGCTAGAACCTTCCCTCCAGTTTATTTTTTGCTGCAATTAAATAATAATATATTTATATCCCTAGATATTTTCACTTCTCTATTGTTGATTTCCAGGAATGAAATTGCTGGGGTAGAAAATACATACACATGCATGCGTGCTTGTGCACGCACGAGTGTACACACACACACACACACACACACACACACACACATTTTAATAGATATTTCCAGGCAGGTTGCTTTCAAAAACTGTTTTAATTCACACTACCAATGTGTGAGAAAATATTCTTTCTGCATTCCTGTCAGTAACAGATGTTTATACCTCCCCCCCCCAATTTTTAGGAATTGCTTTCTTCTTTTGAATCTATTTAAATGTTTAGCTATATAAGACATTTGCATGATTCCAGAATCATATTCCTGCAATCAACTATATTCAAAGAAGCCTAATTCTTGCCAAGATCCCATCCTACAGCTTTCTTTTTTCATAGCTAATATATTTTATTAACTTCCCTAAAATATTTTATTTTCAATTGTGTGTGTGTGTGTGTGTGTGTGTGTGTGTACATGAATAAAGCTGCTCTCAGAGATTGGAGGTATTGGACTCCCTTGCAGCTGAAATTACAGGAAGTTGTGAGCCACCCAACATGGGTCCTGGGGGCCAAAGTTGAGTCCTCTGGAAGAGCAAGAAGTGTTCTTAACCACTAAGGCATCTTTCCAGTCCACTTTACCCTTTTAACCCTTTGTCTTTCATAGAATCTACCATTCCATATTTGTTCCTTTCCACTTTTAACTTAAGATCTCATCTACATGAAAAATTGCCTTGTTGTCCCTATGGATATGAAGCATTGTGCTACATGAAGGCATGCTATGTTACTCAACAAGTTTTCAGTTAATGAACTCCAAGGTCAATTTCAATCTTCCACTATTCTAAAAAAAAAAAGTCACTGTGAATAATTTTTTACGTAAATCTTCATATATTTTACAACATATTTTAGACTGCATTCCTAGAAATTAGACTGCTATGCAAAAGGTACATTGCATGAATACATAATTGTCTAGATATTACTAGTATCCTTCCATTAGAGTTATACAATATTTCATTTCTACCAGAAATAAAAGTGACTGCTTTTGCAATATTTCCAAATTTTTGCACTTTTAAAGCCATAGATTTTCATCAAGTCAATGCATAAAAAAATGGTTTAATTTAATTTGTGTTTCTTTGCTAGTGAGAATGTGAATTTTATTATATGTTTAAATGACATTTATTAACAGCTGGGTTTGGGGGCTATTGTTTTGTTTGTTTGTTTCTTAAGAATTATTTTTTTCTGTGTTTTGCAAATTTTTCTCTTGGTTTTGTCTCCTGCCAATCTTTTTAGCATTATGCAATTGACTGAGCAATCTTTTGTGACTGGAAATTTAAAATAGTTTTAATTTTTGTCATTTGTTGCTGAGAGCTGCCTAGCATCAAGACGGGACATCTTATTGCTTTTTTATAGGTCAGAACTAGAATTCAAAATCTGAAGAATTGTTTCTACCTGCTGTGTGATGCTTTTGTACTATCATGAATTTCAAAAATTTCAACTCAAACCATAAGTTGAGAACCATTTGAGTAGATAAGGCCCCTACCCACAATGCCTTTCTGTGTGAGGAACTGAAAGCACAAGTTACTTGCTCCAGACACACAGTGATGGGGCAGGCTGGGATAACATTTATGTACATTTAAATTCAAACAGGGGTCAAAATGAAAGCAAAACAGCCTCCTGTGCAAAGAGAGCTGAAATTACGTCTGGGCAAACTTTCACGCGCGACAAGTGTTCTGTGGTTTTCAGCCCTCTGTGTTCTTGGTTCTGCCCTCTGGTGAATTCTCCCTGCTGCATGAAACAGGCCCTACCATCTCAGCTGGGCAGTGTTGCATCCTCTTTCCTGTCAGGAGAGTGTTGAACCTGAGCACCTACTTAATCTCTTAACATTTCAGGTCAACCTGTAGTGTGCAGTGTTTCTACTAATGCAAAAACTCACCAAGCTTGTGTTCCATACTTAGTGGCTGTTCAGTCCACTAAATCTTGTATAGACTACTTCACCTCTGTCTTTAGCTTCTGCTGAGATACCTGAAAGACACGGTCCAGAAGTTTCTAGGGTTCTCCAGCCTGGTGGAGATGATCCATGATTCTTAATATCATTACTGAGTTCTCTGACCCTCTGATCCTTCAGATCTATAGCAAGAGAATCCCATAAAACACTTCACAGCCACTTTTTTTTCTTTATATCATGCTGTCAGAAGTAGTTTCTTAATTTCTGAACCCTCTGCTATCCAGAAAAATTGAAGAGTTTCAAATCATGCCCTGCTTTCTGACATCACAAACTGAGAAGCAGAGTTCATGATGTTTTGAGAAATCTGTAACTAGAGATGTGATTCAGTGAGTGAAGGTCTTGCCATGAATGCAAGAGGGCCTGGATTTGGTACCCTGAAATCACATAAAAGCCATGCATGGCAGTATGACTGTAACTTTGGCTCTAGGGATCCAGACAGGTGGATCTCTGGAGCTAATTGGGCAACCACGGAATCAATGAAAGACCCTTGTTCAAAGGATTATAAGACAGAGGGAGAGTGATTGAAGAAGACAACCAACATTGACCTTGAGCCTCTATTCGTATGCAAGCATTCTAATAGCACATGAAAGTACACACACACACACACACACACACACACACACACACACACACATCTATTAGGGAGGAATTTCAAACTTATTTCACCAACTTTGGAAAACGTTCAAGTTAATGATTCTCAAGTAGGAGTAATTTTGCTCTCTGGGAGATATTTGGTAATACTTAATATCTCTATGGCCCTCATACTGGGGAAGAAGCAGTAGATGACACAAATTTCTAGAATGTGGAGACCACAGAACTGCTAGACATCTGCTAGACAGGACAGCCCCTGCCTCCCAAAAAAATAGCTGTTTGCCCTCAAGTCTCAGCACTGCCGAGGTTGAGAACTTCTGACTTAGACAAACCCTTGTATTCTGAGACTGAATACACTTGGGGACCTGCAGAAGTAAAGGGGGTGCTCTTTAGATGCTCTGAGACCACGGCTAATATGGTGCAGCCATTGCTCTCAGCTTCCCAACCATTTGCTAGCCACACCTCCCTCCTTTGGTACTTGACACGAAGGCAGGCCACTCATTTTAAGGATACTGTAAACAATCTCCACAATTATAAGTTTAAGTAAATATCTGCATTTCAACATCAAGAATGATGGAGACAACCCCCTCCCCATTGGTGCAGGGAGAGCACTTGAGATTCTCGGTCTTCACCAGCCCACTCAGTTGTGAAGGAGTGTGATTAGAACTCCTTGATCTGCTTTTATAACCCTGACAATCCAGAATGCCCTTTTCCTTATGTATTCTTTTCTTTTCTTTCTTTTCTTTTTTTTTTTTTTTGACCAATATAGCAAATCCAGATTGCTTAATTGTGTTTAGGTCTATTTAAAATGTCAAGTATTCCTACATCTTTGAATAAAAGGCAGATTCAGAAATTACACTTATATTTTATTTATTTATTTATTAAAAATTTCCACCTCCTCCCCTCCTCTCACTTCCCTCCCACTTTCTCCACTCCCCCTCCACCTCCCTCTTCAGTCCCAAGAGAAGTCAGGGTGCCCTGCCCTGTGGGAAGTCCAAGGCCCTCCCCGCTTCATCCAGGTCTAGGAAGGTGTGCATCTAAACAGACCAGGCTCCCAAAAAGCCGGTACATGCAGTAGATTCAAAACCCAGTGCCATTATTATTGGCTTCTCAGTCAGCCCTCATTGTCAGACACATTCAGAGAGTCCGGTCTGATCATATGCTCGTTCAGTCCCAGTCCAGCTGGCCTTGGTGAGCTCCCATTAGATCAGTCCCACCATCTCTGTGGGTGGACACACCCCTTGTGGTCCTGACGTCCTTGCTCATGTTCTTCCCAGGAGGGAGTACATTTATATTTTCACCATGAACTATTTTCCCTCCAAAGAAATTTCCCTCCTAAGAAGTGAAAGTAAAGCCTGTGAACTGGCTTAGTGGGCAGAGGCTTTGTAAAGCCCTACGTGGTGAGTCTGTAACCCTAGCGCTCCTACAGCAAGATGGACTTGGCACTTCTACAGTGAGATGGACTCAGCTCTCCTACAGTGAGATGGAAGGCAGAGACACAAGACTCCCCTGAAGCTCACAGACCTGTTAGCCTGGTAAACATAGCAGCCAACAACAATATGCATTGTCTCAATCAAAGCAGAAGGCAAGGACCAGCCCCCAATGGGGGACTACTGCCTTGTTTAGAGGAACTGTGGGACTGAATAATGGACCCGAACACCCATGGCAGTGAAGGCCAAGGAGGTCTTCAATGGGTGCTTTCTCTGTTTTCTTGTATCCCTTGCTTGCTTGGTAAAAATTCATATACCCTATACATGAATGTTCTCAAATAAATACGGAGCAAAGTAAAGTATCTGCTAGCAGGTATTTGCATCCAATGGCTTCCTTTGCCAGAAAGATTTGTCCAGTAGCTAAGAGTGTTCCCTCTCTAAGAGTAATATTTAATATCCTGCTTCCTGCACTTGTTAGCTGAGACATTGTGACAGAAGCAGGCCTTTGGTTTGTGTTCTGTTTACTTTCTCCTGTCCTACAAAGAGAGAAACCCTACATGGCCTTTTCTCAACCCCAGAAGGAAAATTTATCCACCGAATGCTGGAGAATATTGTACCGTTGTTGTTCTGAAAAAAAAAATTGATTAACTTTCTACCATCATGACTACACTTCAGAATGATTCAAACGTGGTGGGTTCAGGCTGCTGTCTGACAAAGTCTCCTATCAAAAGACCGAAACCTTAAAGGAAATGGAAGTTTGATCCAACAGAATCAGATTTTTTTCCCAGTCATCTCTTGCTCTGATTTCTGCTTTTCTTGTCAACTTTAGGAAAGCTACCGCATTCAGAAACTCAGTTATCTGGCAAGGTGCAGCACCCTGCTTGAGTGTTGCTCACTCTGTATAAAATGTTATTCCAAGTTGGAGCTTTTGCTTAGCTCTGTTCTTCAATTCACCCATGCTTTAGTTAGCAACCTTGGAGCCACTGATTCTAAGAATCTAGTATCTTCTGGGAGTAACAATGGGAGGTGGGGCTCTTAGAAATGTAAACAAGATATGCAAATGAAACACGAAAATGAGTGCCACTTGTTGAATACACTGCCAGGGTTGCCGGGCCACAATGTCCCTTGTAGAATGACCATAGACTTCTAACATGTAATCGTCTGTCATAGTTTTCAAACTGAGGGGCGTTGAGAATGAATTATTTCTTTGTATTGCTCTTAAAACCATCAAAGTGCCTGCAGACCATGTGAAAGATGGATAGACTGACAGATACCGACAGATGGCTCTTGAAGGTATTTGTTCTAACCAATGCTGTTTCCATGGCACTGCACAGATGATGACCCGAGCACTGATCTTGCTCGAGGCCAAGCATTCAAGCACTGTCTTGAACTTGCTCTTTGCGGCTATAGTTCAGTTGAACTTGGCTACTTGCCTTAGTGACATTCAGATATCCAAAAGACAGATTATAGGGCACCCACTGCTCCACATCAGTCAGTTGAGCTTCTTAAGTGGGTCAAGGACTTTCTCTAATATTCCTGGACTGTTCACAGAATAGATGCCATGAGAATTAGCATGAAATTCAGCTGCACTTGAAGGGATCTGTCTGAAATTAGGGTTGCTCGGGCTAATGCCTTGAGCACACCAGGGATTCTAAATCCTAACCCCGATTCTGAAAATCACTTAGAAGAATTTCACTAATGGCGCCACTTCTTTTAACTCTGTCCTGTCTTCCTTACAAATGAAGGAAAAGCTGCAGCTTACCAGAGGTAGATGTGAAAAGTCTAAATAGGGCCAGTGAGATGGTGCAGTTGGGTCGAGCACTTAGTGTGTAAAACTGTCAACCTGAGTTCAGTAGAAGAAGAGAACTGACCCTTGAAAACTACCCTCCAGCCTCCACATGCACAATGTGACTTAGGTGCGTGTGCACACACACATATATAAATGCACACATATCACACATATACATATTAATAAATAAAATATCTTCTAAAGTCAGAGTATTTTCTTTATATGAAACAAAGATGTGAATGAAACTTGATATGGCCAGGCCATGTGCATGGGGTGCACATTTATAATCTCAGCACGTTGGATGAGGATGCTGCAAGTCCAGCATGAGCTATAGAGACCTAGGTTTTGAAAAAAGATGCTTGCTAGATTTGAATATGGTTTGTCCCCCTCTGAAGTGTGTGTCAGTGCTTGATTGCCAGGTGTTAATGTTGGAAGGTGAGGCCTTTAAGAGGTGACCAAGTTGTGAAGGGGGCTAGTGTCTCTTTCGAGTGACTGGGTCAGTTCTCACAGTAGGGAATGGGGCTCTCCCTGTCAAGGGACTACCGGTTATCATCATGGTGGTGACTTGTCATAAGGAAAGGCTTCCCCACATGCTCTGACTCTTCTCCACTAATGCACTTGCCCTCCACTCCACCCTTAGTCAAAGCAGTAGGACCTCTTGCCGGTGTGGCCTCACAGCCTTGTGCTTCCTTATCTCGGGGACTACGAGCCTGGTTAACCTCCTCTCTTTATAGGTTTCCCAATCCCATTCACCATGTTTGGCTATAGCAGCAGAAAATAGACTAAGAAGATGTTAAAGCAGTTCATTTACAATGACTTTAAATACCAAGAGCAACGGCTGAATTCATGAAATAAGACTCAATGCTCAAAGAGACAGTGTGTTTTCTCTCCTCTTTGGCCCCTTTCTGTTTTCACACTGAGTGGGAAGGAGGAACTTGAGCATCCAATTTACACCGAATGAGGAGACAGAGCAAGTGAAAGATTGCTGGCCCTTCCTGTGGTTCCCAGGAGCCACTGATGATGGTCACTCCATCTGGGGGACAGATAGTGAAATGTTTTCATTGGCTCTAATTTCAGGAAGGCTGGGCCAAAAGCAGTGGTAGGGGTGGAGTTGGGAGATAGAGTGGAAGTGGGAAGAACCAAATGTTATCATCCTCCATGAGAAGATTCTCTGATTGTTGTGAAGGCGAAGTTGAGGTTCAGGGGGTGGGAGGTTGGGCTGTTCTTTTGAACTTGGTATGCATAATAATATGGTGTGAAAGGTCCTTCTGTCCATATGTCTATATGTTGCTTTTATTGGTTAATGAATAAAGAAGCTGTCTTGGCCTGTTGATAGGGCAGAACTTAGGTAGGCGGGGAACACAGAACTGAGTGCTGGAAGGGAGAAGGGAGAGTCAGGGAACGCCATGAAGCTGCTGCTGCTGCTGGAGATAGACATGCCAAAACTTTGCTGGTAAGCCACGACGTCGTGATGATATACACATTACTAGAAATGGGTTAAACTAATAAGAAGTTAGAGCTAATGGGCCAAGCAGTGATTTAATTAATACAGTTTCTGTGTGATTATTTCGGGGTTAAGCTAGCCAGGCGGCTGGGACAAACAAGATGGCCCTCCCTCCTACAATAATATACACTTTGCATTTAAGCCAGTGTCATCTGAGGGAGCTGGCTTCCTACCTCCTCAGCTCTAATATGCCCCTCTTTCCCCAGCACCAATGCTCTGACTTGTTCCCTACTCAGATCCAGAGGAAGCCACGCTTGACAGAAGGTGGCTCCTCACTTCTCAGCGCTCACAGGTCCGGGCTGTGTTTGCCAGCTTTTCACCAAGGTCTTGAACACACCACCTAACAGCTTTTAATGTTTCCATATCAACACTGGAGAAACTAAGGGGGAAATAAACGCATGGAGAATAATATGTAATTGCCTAACAGGACGAATAAAGCACGACACACCTAAACAATGCTCAAGCACTTTTATTTGGAAGGCAAAAGAAACAACCTTTTCATATAAGAGAAGCTTAAGGAGAAAATACTTTTCAGTCATGTGAACTTACCCTTTGAGCTTTGATTTCTAAATTTGGAAAAGAAATAACTATCTCTCTGTCACATACACCAGAACATTTTTAAGGTGAGGAGTGCGGAAAAAAAGAAAAAGAAAAATGACTTCTATCTCCTTTTGTGTGGGTGTTTTTAAAAACAGTCATCACTTCGGTATAAAAGTGTCATTGTATCTGCACCCGATGACAAATTTCATTTTAATTCCTGTATCTAGTCACATATTTGAATGGTGTTAACAAGTCATTTCTATTCTGACCCAATAGAGACAAGCACAAAAATTCAAAATCGTAAGAAAAACAAGGAATTGCATATTTTACAGTATTTCCTCCCCTGACAGGTGCCCCGCTGCTGGCAACGGGCATGTGCTATGTATATCTCTATTTGTACCTGGTGCTCAAAGAATGAGCCAACCCTCAGGCCATACGTTCCAGGATAGGTACCTGGTGCTCAAAGCACAGGAGCTAAACTCTCAGGCCTCGTGCTCCAGCATGGGTTACATGTTACTCCAGCCCAGTGCGAGTGGGATTGCCTCCCTCAGCCATGCATTTCTGATCACCAGCACAGCCCAAGCCAGGCACAATGACGGATACCTGGGGGCAGGAGGATTAGGAGTTCAAGGTCATCCTCAATTACAGAGTGAGTCTGAGGCCCACCTAGGTTACAGGAGACCACTTCAGAAAGGGAGGCTACAAGGAGGGGCAGAAAGGAAAGTCAAATCTAAACTATAGATATGCCTAAACCTACTTCAAAAAACCATCACAAGCTGAAAATATGTCAGAAGTGGTCAGCTATGCTCTTGTACATTTCCATTAACCTTGGGTTGGGCAGAATCAACCACACAAAGATTATTATAAAAGAATGAGTTATTATTGACTGCCTTTATCTTGACTTCTGTAGTTTTTTTTAATTAAAAATTTTAGTTACATGTATTTATGTAGTGTGTGGGTGTGCACACCAGGATATGAGTGAGGAAGTCAGGGGACCGCTTGTGGTAGTCAGTTCGCTCCCTCTCGCTAATGGTACCCAGACTCAGCTCCTCAGGCTCATCACTAATCACCTTTATCATCTGAACCCTCTTGCCAGCCTTGTTCTGTGCAGTTTACCAAATACCTGTGTCCAAATACTGCTGTCCATGTAGTATACTCAGTATTGGGTTTTGCCCTTCCCTATGGCCTTATCCTAGAACTGTATGTAACTTACAGATGCTGGCCAGACATGAAAGGAACCATAATACCATGTATCTCCAGGCTGGAAGAAGACAACAATTCAAATACACATTCTACTATTAGCATGTTGCTTTTTGGGCCACCTCAGCATCACACACTGAACCCCACTAAAGCAGGGCCTTCCCCAAAGGAAACTCCAAGTCGAGAGGAAAGAGCCAATGAAAACAAGATGTTTAGGGAGGGTGCTGGTGAGGCAGGTGGTTCCATTGCAAGTCCGCACACTGCCTGATCGACCTGGAGAGAGGAAGTAAGGGAGAGGACTGTGAGTCCAGACAGACAGGAAGGAATCTGGTTTCTTTCTCATGGAGGGGATGCTGGAGAGATGGATGGGAACTGCGGGCAGAACAAAGCCTTCAAGACAGGAAGATTTGGGGAGCTTGACTTCTACTACTTTGAGGACACTTCTAGGGAGGGGTCCGGGAGTACAACTTTAGAAGGTGAGGAAAACTGAATGAATGAATGAATGAATGAATGAATGAATGAATGCCACTCAGTATAAAACGTATTCTTAATGATAAATGGGAGACTTAAATTTACTACTGGATAGATATTTATTCACTTCAGTGGTATCGTGTTCTGAAAACTTGTTGAGGTATCTGACTACAAATAAAAGAGAAGACACGAGGCCAGTTCTCATCAGAGTTTCCCACGACTGAAACATCTTCACGAACTCGGCACTTGGAAGAAGCCTGAAGGGTGGCTTCAAATCAGACTTGCATCATCTGCCGAGGAACCTTCTCTATGGGGTGTCTGGGTTTGTTCCACCAGCACCCCATCTCTCTACCAACACAACATTTCTTTCCGTTCTGGCAACTTGGAAAGCTTTGGCATCTGCAGACTCAAACCAAAGGCAAATGGTTGCGAGGAATTAGAAGCAGGAGGGGAGAAACTGGGGCGTGTTTTCATCCAAACCACAGATGCTCGACCATCTCCTACAACCCACTGGAAAATAAATAAAGTCATACTGCTGTTTAATATTCCGGGGATTACGGGACTGTTATGTGAGCCCTGTGACCCAGTAGCTGAGGTATGTCATCCATTTAAATGATACCAGTTTATTACATAGCATCTTGTAGGTGGGCTGGGAGCGTTAGGCCTGGTGCCTTTTGCAGCTTGGCCATCTTTCAAGTCACGGCCTGCATTTTCACTGCCCCAAATATTTCATCTTCTGTTCTTATCGTTAAGTCAATGAACATGAAAATATGATGTCTGTTCATTTCCATCCTCCAATTCCTTAGCCTAATTTATCTTCTTTAAATTTCTCAGGGCCATTCTCCCCCACCTCCCTCTGCCTTCCTCTCATCTTCCCTACTTGACGCTAATGTAGTGAATCAGTTATAGCAGTGCTCAAAACTCTGTATTCATCCCTGTGTCCCTGTGTTTGTGTGTAGGCTGGTATGCTTGTTTGTGTGTGTGTGTTTATAGTGTGTGTAGACATGCATGCATACATGTGTGTGTTTATAGTGTGTGTAGCTGTAGATGTATATGCATACATGTGTGTGTAAGTGTACATGCACATGTGTGTGTGTTTGTAGTGTGTGTGTGACTGTATGAGCATACATATGTGTGTGTGTGTGTGTGTGTGTGTGTGTGTGTGTGTGTGTGTCTGTGCGAGCATGGGGGCCAGAGGCCAATCTCAGTTGTCCTTCTTCAGGTGATGTTCACCTTTTTGAGGCAGGGTTTCTCACTGGCCTAGAACTTACCATGTAGGCTAGGCTGGCTAGCCAGTGTTACCAGAGATCCATGTATCTCTATCTCCCCAATGAGTGCCACCAATCCTGGCTTAAAAACAAGCAAGCAAACTAATAACAACAACAAACCCATAAATCCTGGAGATGAATCACAGGTCCTCAAAGGTGACATGCTTTAGTAAGTGAACTATCTCCTAAGCCCCTATTTTCATTCTGGGGAACTGTTTCCCTCAGGAATGAATCCGCTCAATTTTAAAAATCCTTCATTTAGCTGATTAATTCTTTGTTGCTCTTTTCACGGCACAAATTTGATGTCTGCCTTTTAGAAGGAGTTTTCCTAATACGGCTTCATGCCAACTTGTACAGGGGCGCCTCACCCTAATCTCTATGGCGATGCTATTTTCATGTCCTGGGTCCTCATACTCTTTTCCATCCACGTCTAGATAGTGATGACTCCATAGATCATCTTTATGTCACCCGTCAGAGAAGAATTAACTCGCCAGTGCGCTGTGGCTCCTGCAGGGTCTAGATGCTGCCAAAGCAGAGGCTGGCTTCTTGATTTACCAACTTTCTTTCCCCACGGCTCTTCCCTGCAAAACCTCACCCTTGAGGACTTTTATTTTAAAAGGAAATCGAGCAGTTTTGCAAGGGCATCGGCTTTGATGGCTCGGTGGGAGCACATTGAAGGAGCGGTATTATAGAGTGGGAGACATATATTCCTTTTATGTGCTGCAGATAATGAGGTGTACTGATGAGCCTAACTCACTGAGGCAAATCGCTACATAGTTTTAAAAGGTCTCCTCTTCAGTGCACAGTAATTAAATTAAAGTTAAAATACTGTAATTATTTAGAGCCAGGATGCCACTTTTTTTTTTTTACTGACTTTGTGAACTTATAGGCTCAAATAAATGCAAAGATGAAATGGCGTAGCACAAGTTGGCTATATATTATCTTGTCTATCTTGGATTTAGAATTAAATGACTCTGGAGTTCAGAGGTTAATAAGAAACACAAGATCTATTCTCTGTATAACAGCAGCTTTATGTCGACTGAATTTAAAATATCAATAGAGAGGATTAATTTGACCATGTACACATAGGCATAAAGTTTTCATGTACACACAGGTATATATGTCGTACTGGAGCTGTCCCCTCACTGGAAGTCTCTTATGTAGAAAGAACTATGCATTATACATACTATGTGCTTGGGGCCAACAACCAAACCATACAACCAGACAATTATTAGTAAAATTATTTTAGAGACAGACATGTCATCTACTACCGTTGCCTTCCTTTCTACCTTCCTCCCATTTTTCCTTTCTGTATCTCCATGCTCAACCCTTTGATTGGCTTTACCAATCTTTATGTCCCATGCATTTATTAAGTCTTTCTCTTATTTGTTCCAACCTTGTCACAAATTCATGCTAACCCTCTTTCAGACCCTAGCTGGACTCTGGCAGTCATCCCCTGCTTGTCGCCTGACATCCCTCCCACTTCACCCCACGCTCTTACAGCAAACACGATCACTCTGCTTTTTGCTTCAAGCATCTCCATGGCATCCCGTTTGCAGCTCTTATTTGAAAATGTTTACCACAGCCCTCAAAACTCAGTAGGAATTTGCCCCATCTGCCTCATCAGCTTCAAACTGCTGCCTTCTGAATACACGACTTCCTTCTGGGTCTTAAATGCTCTGCTGTTGGATCCGCCTCAGTCCCTTTGCATAGTTCTTTTTTCTGGCTGTTTGGACCACTCTCTCTCTATCACCTCTGCCTGGCAGATGCCTCAAGGAAGTCTCCATTGATCCCACCTGTCACAGTTAGATTTCCCTGCCAACCGGACTCAGCACAGGGTCACCAGAGAAAGGACTCTCAAATGAGGAGATACCCAGACTCAAGTGGCCTGTGGGTAGGTCTTTGGGGGGTTGTCTTGATTATTAATTGATTGTAGCAGGTGCCCAACTCACTATAGGCTGTGTTGTTCACAAGGCTGGTGGTCCTGGGTTGTGTGGAAAAAAAACAACAAACAAACAAACAGCTAACCATGGACCTCTAAGAGAGACAGCCAGCACTTGGTTTTTGTTTCAGGTTCCTGCTTGAGTTCTTGCCCTGACTTTTCTCTATGGTGGACTGTAACATGGAAGTGTGAACCAAATAAACCGTTTCCTCTGTCTAAGGTGCTTTCTGTCAAGAGTGTTTTACCACAGCCGCAGAATGTCACTGGAGCCCCACCATAGGGGGTCTCCTGTTACACAGGTCCCTTGCATCCTGTTTCTTTCCCTCACACAGTACTTAACATAGTCCATGAATGTGCCTTTCTGTAGGTAGCTATTGAACTGTGACGTCTCTCTCATTTCCCCATGGACACCTTGAAGACAGAAGCCTGTCTTTTGTATGCATTCTACTGAAATCCAGTGCTTAGCAAAATGCTGTGTTTAGCAAACATTTTGGCCAAACGTTTGATATTTTCCCCTTACTTTAATAGCCTCTCTAATTGCCAAAATACAAAGAGAAACAAATTTGTTTCAAGAAAGAATAGCAAAAAAAAAAAAGAAAGAAAGAAAGAATAGCGAAACAGGTGGAAGTAACTTACAATGTAAAATTGACTTCCTGATTGCTGTAGGTTTATGGTCAGAGAAAGGGAGTGTCGTTGATTTATCATGACGCCTGAAATCGCACGCTCTCTTCTAGAAAATCAGAACCAATAGGAAAATGTGTCAACTTGATTAAACCAACAGTCCACATGAATATAACGAAGAGACCTAAGAAAGTAGATTCCCACGAAAATGGTAAGCAAAAAGAAACCAGAAGATTTAGATCAGGAGAAAGTAGTTGGAAACAGAAGTATCACATCTTGAGAGACTGCTTGGGTAAAGTAAAGCACACACTCACACACGCCCCAGGATGTGGTAGTTGACCGTCCCTCAAGAGGGAGCTCCCAAGCACAACTGATTCTCAGGTAGGATGGGCTCATTGTTGTCCAGGTTTACCTTGGGAGCCATTCAAATATCTCAGTCCAGCATCCAAAGTATCTAAAGAGCCTTTAGCCCACCACATCATTTTCTTAAACAGAGAAGAAGAAAGTAGATTTAAAATGTAAAAGAAGATGTTGAAGTCCTCATTCTTATTCCATTCTCCATGCCAATCAGATCTTCCAGGTGCCAGGTGCCACTAGCCCTCCTCTGCACAGCTGCTAGATCATCCCTATTCTCCTACACAAAGGTCCCAGCTCATCCCTTACACCTCTCATCTACAGCTGTTGTACAGAGAACGTGTCTGAGGTCTCTTGCTATTGTTTGTCCATTCCCCAACTCCTAAGTCCCCCAGGGGTTTACTGACAATGTTTACAACTGAATGACATATATTTAAAAATTATTACCATCATCCATTTTGTTGAAAATGTACAATTTCACATTATGACGAAGCCAATAAAACCCTGGTTTGAGTGTCAGAACTAATGGGGGTGGATTTCATATGGCGTCATATTTAAAATCTTTGTTTCCTCTCTCTGCCAGGCACCTGAGAATAGCGGGCAAGTGGTGTCCCTGCTGAGGCCTGGGAAGTATACACTGTTTGGGTGGGGTACGTCTGAGTGGGGCAGGACACTGATGAACACTCTGAGAATTGTTGGCGAGTGGGAGACATTAGGTGCCAAGATACAGAGTCAGAGCAGACACTTGGAGAGGAATATGGCAGGCAGGGGAAAAAAAGGCCTGACAACAACCTACCCATGTTGTCACTTTATTTGAGCGAACCCTAGCATGGAGGTTGCAGAGAGGAAGCTGTCTGCATCATGGGTCATTCATACAACTCAGGAAAACTGTCTTGAGATAATTAATCCAATGCTGAAACTCAAAAATATGTATTGCCATCAGGTGCGCAAATGAACCAAGGCACACATCTGCTCATAAATGAGTGGCTGTCCCTGGATGAAGTGTTTCCGAATGCCTGCTGTCACAGTGAGAACTAGCCCCCCGAAGCTCACTTCACTAATGTGGGTGTCATGGCAAGCTGTGCTCCACTGTGACTTCTGCTGCTTAGTCCATTCAGGGTTTTCTCTTTTGCTACCTAATGAGATGTTTTTAGACTAATTACAGGCTTCCCACCACTCCTTGAAAGACAGGATCAGTGTTCAAAAAACAAACTTTGGTGAGCATGTCATGCCAGGAAGAAACAAATAAGATGCCACCTGCTCCCTAAAACCTGGGCTGAAAAAAGATAGAAATCAAAATACACTTCATCGCATTTGATGAAGGAAGTCTTTCTTGAGCCAATGCTCGACTATAATAGTTTCAAAATCATGTACCTTACAGGAACATCTGACCACTCAAAACTAGTTGGCTGCCAGTCAGCATGGGCTTTATTTTAGCTGAAATTTCCAATGGAATTTCTTCTCAAACTCATATAAGGAGTTCCTCATTGGTTGTGAATTTTCAGTACTCAGTGGAGCAAATACCCTGAGACCTGTTGGGAATATTTACAGGTGATTCTATAAATTGCATCATATTTGAATATTATAAATATTTGCATATGTGGTTGCTTTGTTTGACTATATGTTTAAGCACTACTTGCATGCCTGCTGCATAAGGAGGGCGAAAGAGGGTATCATATCCCCTGGAACTGGAGCCACAGATGGTTGTGAGCCATCATGTGGGTGCTAAGAATCCAATCTGAATCCTCTGCAAGAGCAGCCAGTGCTTCTAATTGCTGAGCCATCTCGCTAGCCCCATAAATATCGTGGTTTTTGAATACAATACTCTGATATATTTGGAACAAACTGTGCAATCCCGTTTCTCTCTAAATCTTTTCAATACTGCTCTAACTTCCTGGTTTTTTTTAAAAAAATTACTTTTCAAAGATACACAGGAAAAAGAAAAAAGAAAGGGTAACTGCTAACACTCAAGGTAAACTTACATCCAAAGAGGCCACCTCAGCATATATCTGTAATTTGATAGGACAATTCTACGAGCAGGCTTCCACAATCAAGTGTTTTTGTTCTTTAATTGAATGCATGTGTCCAAAGACAGAGTGTTGGGGTTCAGAGGGCAAGGGATTCATTAGAAGAAGTTCCTAATAAAAGTGATTCAATCTTTGTATTTAGCTTTTAATATAAAAAATTAATTAACATCTGCATTATGAGACTTGACCTCCCCAGGGAAAGATAATCAATTCTCCCCATCCACGAGGGGTTCTGCAGAGGATGTAATTCCTAATTGTGGTGCTGATCAATCATGTCTGTGGCTCGGGGGGACTGTAAATGATGCAGAGAACTGTGGGGCTTTGGGGCTCCTTAAAGCCAGTTGTCAACACTACAGTATAAATATATACTTACAGTGGGACTGTTTAATTATAATATTGATTAAATTATTGCAGCTCCTGGCATAATGTGTGAAGGCAGCAGACTCTCTGGAAGGAATACAAGACAAATGAAAAGCCCATCCATAGCTTCACAAATCACAAGAAAACCATTTCTTATAGCCCCACAATATGCACTTTTACTATAAAGGATTCTTGCCTTGCTGAGGAAACAGAAGGGTTTTTTAGTTGAAGATTAGAATACAGAAAGAACGAGCCTATGGGCTGGGAAGTCAAAGTCAGTAAAGCACTGATTGCACCAACATTAGGATCTGAGTTCAATTCCCTGATAACTCACAAATAAAGCTAAGTAAGATGTCGTGCACCTGTAATGACATCTCTGGGAAAGTCAAACAGGATGACTAGAGCTTACTGGTCTACCTGTCTAGTCTTCCCTGAAGCTTCAGATGCAGTAAGAGATCCAGTTTCAAAAAATAGTGTGGAAAGCAATCAATGCATAAATCAACATGAACCTCATGACTACACACACACACTCACACACACACACACACACACACTCACACACACACATACACACACACACAAGAAAAAAGAGCTGAGGCGGGAAGAAAATGAATAAAGCATTTTGGCTCTCCAAAATCAACATTAAAGCCAGGCAGCCCTGTCAACTGCTTGAAATTTTAACACTTATGAGGAAGAGACAGCAAATCCTTGGAAGAGATTATCAAGTGAGTCTAGTTAGAGCTGGCGAGTTCTCCGTGTTCAATGAAAGGCCCTGCCTCAATAAATAAAGTGGACAGCAATCAATTAAGAAACCCTACTTTGAGCCAACACATGCATTTGCATACACATGTAAACAAGCCTTCACACATGTGCACCCACACACATGCAAGCATGCACAGGTATGCATACTACACACATATAAACCTTTTTTAAAAAGTTGAGTTGGTTTGAAGTCATTTTAAAGTCATCATTGTCTTCCTATTTTATGTATTGTGTGTGTGTGTGTGTGTGTGTGTGTTTGTCTGTGTCTACATGTAGATATGTACACATGAGTGGCCAAGGAGGCCAAAAATGGTATTGGATTCCTTCGAGCTGGAGTTTCAGGTGCTTTTCAGCCACCCACTTTTGGTTCCAGGAACCCAATCTCAATCTGGAAGAGCAGCAAGTGATTCCCAACCTCAGAGCCACCTGTCCAGCCTCCATTTTCTCTGTATGTCAAAGCATCCCTTTACCAGTGCGTTCCTAATCATCTTCACTGAAATGGTCTGGTGTAAACATCACTATTTCAGTCATTTCACAGAGGACAATTTGGTGGAAATTTCTTTCACAAATACAGTGCAGTCATCACCAACACTTAATCTCATTTACATTAGTCAGTCACTGCCCAGAAATGGAATCATATAATATGTGACATTCTATTTCTAACTTCTTTCATTTCAGTAGTGCGATGGTTTGAATGTGAATGGCTCCCATTGGCTCATATTCATATATTTGGATGTTTCACCTCCATGTTGGCGGAACTGTTTTGGAAGGATTAGGAGGTGTTCTTTGTCACTAAGAACGGGCTTGGAGGACTCAAGACTTGATGCCATTCTTAGTTTCTTCTCTCTCTCTCTCTCTCTCTCTCTCTCTCTCTCTCTCTCTCTCTCTGTGTGTGTGTGTGTGTGTGTGTGTGTGTGTATGTGTGCATGTGTGTTCAACTTGCAGATAAGGATGTAAACTATTAGCTAATGCTCCAGCATCATGCCTGCCTGCTATTACCTTGCTCCACACTGTGATGAGCATGGAGTGCAACCCTCTGCAACCATAAGTCCCAATAAACATTTTCTTTTATAAGTTTCCTTGGTTATAGTGTCTCTTTACAGCAAGGAAAAAGCAAACAGGACAAACAGCTTTCAAGATCCTTCCATATTGTAGTATTGTCAATATTTTGTTCCTTTTTATGATTAAATACTCTATTGTATGAATGTAATGCATATGTCTATTCTCCAGTTAATAAGTGTTTAAGTTAATGCCAATTTTTAATAGCTATTATGCATTCTCTTGCTGTGAATATGAGCACTGTGCAAAAGGTTTGGTTTGTACATGTGTTTCCAGGCCTCTTCAGTGGGATTGTTGTTTAATATTTGACTTATCACTAAACTGTTTTCTGCTGAGGCTGTACCATTTTACATTGCCACCAGTGACGGTGAAGGTTTCAGATTTTTCCTACACTTCCTGCTTGCTATTTTTCTGCTTTTAAAATGATCATCTCTGTATAATACTAAATGGTGTCTCACTGTGGCTCAAGGTGTGGTTCCCTGGTGAGCAGTGATGGTGAACATCATCCTGTGTTTGCCATTTGTAGACCTTCTTTGGAGAAATGTCAACTCTCTTGTCTGTATTTTAATTTTCTCTTTTTTAAATCTTCCAGTTATTCTATTGTACATGTTCTTTATGAATATGGGATATTAGACCTTGCCAGTTCTATATTGTAAGTATTTTCTCCCCATTCTTGGTCTGAACTTTCTACTTTTCTCATAGATTTCTTTCATGCATAGGGATGTTTGCAAAAAAAAATTAGTACATGCATGTGTATATGTAGTATAGTATATATTTGTGTGCATTTTATGTGGTGCATAGGTGTGTGCATGTATGTAGATGCCAGATGTTGGTATTGGATGCCTTCATCTATCAGTTTTAGCTTCATTTTCCGAGACAGGGTCTCTTATGGAGTTCTGGGAGTATTTCCGGTAGAGAACAGCTCCCAGCAGAGTATGTAAGGAGTTGGAGAGGGACAGAAGTGAGCGAGGCCATGGTGGTTGGGAGACTCTTGTAGCCTGACTGACTGGCAGCCAGAATGCTTGTTTATTTATACAGAATTTAGTAAGCAGGGATACATTTATGTTGTTTAAAACATAAATCATATCATTTTTGGTTTTGGACAGTCTTTCATTTCCTTTTGCTCATCCTTTCAGTCATTACTGAAACTATGACACAACAGTTATCATTTCCAATTATTTTACCTCATGTTTCAACTTCATTGTAAACAGAGTTATCATTATTACTCATTAAGCTCATAACCCAATTTTTAATAATCTAGAGCCTGTTCCCAGGCTGGTAGCTTCTAGTCTTGTGGCTACAAGAACACTGGACCCAAACAAAACCTCCAAGCTAGTATGGGTAGATTGTCATGGACCAAGCAGTGTAATGTTAACTCTTAATGGTTAGAGTGCCCAAGAAATATCCTCAGGCCAAAGCTGATGCAGTTATTATTCAAATATAATAATATATAATGTTTACATTTATATGTAACACAATATAATATAACATAATATAATTTATATATAACATAATATAAACATAATACAGTGTCTACATTTTATGTCTTTATAGAATGTGTCTATATGTCTATTCCTGGCATTCTGTTGTCATATGACACCACAATGACTCTGCATGTGCTAAATTTTCTAAGAAAGGGAGGTCCTGAACCCCATTTTTAAAATCATCTTTCCACGCCATAGTTTGCTCACCAATATAAGGTTCTGTGTAAGGCTGAGGTAACTTCCGCTAATCTAACATTATTGCTCTATAGGCCATGTAATTGTCTGAGGGTATAGTGGGAAGAGGCTCGCAATCTGAACTGTGGCCAACTCCTCTAGTCTACCAAGTCTTGTTGACATTTTTGAATTCCCTTAACTTTGCATATCTTGTTCCTGAATAAGCAGAGGGAGATATGTTTTAACAATATCTCATAGCCTCAGAAGGGGACCTCTGGCTTCTTTATGTATACCATAACCTCCAAGGCATAAGAAGACCTTCAAGTAGATAAGGATAGCTCCCTAAAAGCAGGAGGGGTAATGTGTTCAGGACTTTCCTGGGAAGCTTATAAGCAGCATTCCTGGGAGAAGGCACAAATGGCTAATAAGAAACTTTCCATCAATCCAATATCCCTAAATTGTACAAATACTAAAACTCACCCAAATAGGTAACAGCTGGAGAGGAAAACCAAAGATGTCGCAGCGGCCATCATGCAGCTCAGCTCTGCTGGATCTTCATCAGACAGCTTTGCTGGTCCTATAACCTTTTCGTCATTCCCACCAGATGTGGCTGTGCCAACGGAGTCTGCAGCTTTGTTTTTTTGTCCCTCTGCCACTGGGGTTAGAGGTACATGCACTGCACCTGGCTTTTCCATGCTGCTGGGAATTTGAACTCCTGCCCTCACGCCTGTACAGCAGGCACTTTCTCCAGCCTCTGCACAAGAGATTTTAATGTTAGTGAAGTCCAGCTTACCTCTCTGTTGTTTTATACTTATACATTACTTGCAAAGACCTTTGCCAAAGCCAAAGTCAGAAGCATGGACACCTATGCACGTTTCTGGGAGTTTTGCATTTCTGGCAATTGCAAAGATGTTTGGTGTTGCACTGCCCAGGAAAAGCATATGAAATGGTTTGTACAAAGCCAAGATCTCTCATTTTCTAGGCTCCATGGAATTGTCAAAAGAAAGCAAGGCATTATGGTTACTAGCTCATGCTCTTCCTCATCTAGAGGTGTCTGATTCATCTTGGTTAACCATAGGTCTAGCACATCTCTCATGCGGAGCAATAAATATAAGGGACACATTTTTCCAAGATAGGTAAAATAACAAAAATGGAGGTCAGAGGAGAAATGCATGAGATTTGCTGGCAAGTTGCCATTGACAATGTTTGGCTAGCCACAATCCCAAGACCCCTTCCATTACTCATCTTACCCACTCATTTCTTTTATGTTTCCCCGAGCCCTATATTCACAGTCAAGTATGTACTTCATATATACTGGTCAAGTTATTAGTACAGTTGGGAGAGAGAGACACACCAACTTCTGGCAGGGGTTCTCTAGCCCCTCTGGATATGAGAGACACAACAGAATGGGGAGTCTTTAGCAACGTCTGGTGAATTACCACAGGCACTACAAATCAGATAGTAATAGCTCCTTGGACTGACGAAATGTAAAATGTGTTACTGAAATATCCACCCTTTTTTCTTTCTAAAAGGAAGTATTACTATCATATTTTCACGCTTATAATTCTTTGTAGGAAAAAGAAATGTTCAAAGTAACTATTAGAAACATCTCTGCGAGGCAGATTAAACATCGCATGCCTTTAATGCAAAAGCATTATGTGCTCTTAACTCATTTGTTCTGCTCACTCTGATCTGGGCCTGTGCACCTCAGATCCTGTGTGGGTGGCTGCACTGTGTTTGAAACGTCCTGCAGCCACCATAGTCACGGACATTACTGGTGAGTCAGGAACGAGGAGATAGAAATGAGCAATTGCTGTACATTAGGGAAGATGCTCTACAGTGCGGGAAGGTCTGAAGACAAAGAGTGAACCAGGTTGCATGGAGGCTGGGGACCAAGGGTGGCTTCTTGGAAGAGGCGGATGACTTCCAACCTCACTGATCACTAGCATTGAGTCCTGGGAGGAAAACTGCATGGGATGCATGTGAACTATTGACAGAATATAGAGCACGTGGGACGGCTTCGAGTAGAGACAACATGATGATCTGGGAGAGACGGTGCAGCTGCTTAAATGCTTACCAAACAAGCAAGAGGACGTGAGTTCAAGCCCAGCACCCACATACAAATCTTAAGGTTGATGTATGCTTTTCATTCCAGACGTAGGGAGGCAGAATCAGGAAGAACCCTGTAGCTTGCTGGGTGGCCTATATAGCTGAATAACTGAGTTCCATGTCCTAGAAAAAGAGAGACCCTGCCTTGAAAGAAAACTAGTGAATGTTTCCTGAGGATGACATCTGTGTTTGACCCCTGGCCTAAACACAAATGTACACACACATGTGTTCACATACATGTTGAAGCACACATGCTCAAACAGACACAGTTTTGTTTTGTTTAAAGAAGAATGTGACCCTCTTTCACAACTGAAGTTGCTAAGCATTTTGCTATGTCAGAAAAAACGGTGCAAAGAAGCTGAGATCTGAGACCACACACGCAAAGAACTCTTAAACTGTCCTAAGGATCATGGCCTTTATTCTGAGGCTCACAAGGATACTGTTGATTTATCCTAGGTGGAGAGAAATATGACTTGATTTTAATCATTTTTGGTTGCTAAGGAAAAAATAAATATATTCAAGGATGAGAACAAGACACACCCAGGAAGATAACTATGGCAGTGGTGAGGTAAAATAGGCATGATATGGTAGTAGAATAAATTAGGATTTACCTATTTTAGTGGGTTCAGGAGAACCTCACCCAAATTCATGTCCCTCTAGAACTGGAAAATATGATGCTATTTGAATACACAGTCTTTTACAAATAGTTGAACAAAATTTAGCTTCTATGAGGTTAAGAAGTCCTTAAAGCCCATAGCCAGTATCCTTTTAAGGCTATATTAAGACACAGGGAGACCTCCCAAAGAGAGGTCTATGATGGCATTAGACTCACATTGTCACAAACCAAGAAATGTTTAGATCAGCCCAAGCTTATAGGGGGAGGGCAGCCTCTCCCCTCTGAGTTTTCAGAAGCACCGTGTCCATATAGGCACCTTATTTAGATTTCTGATGTTAGAAATTATAATAAAAATGTCTATTGTTTTAAACTATAAAGTGTGTAGATTTCTATAACACGCCTGGGAGACAAACATGGAGGTAAGTAAAGTGAACTGAGTGAATGGGTGTGTGAGAATTATCGGCTATGCTTGGCAATCACATGGCTGTGTGGCATTGAGGAGGAAGGGCATCAAGTATAACCAACTTAATGTTTTCTCACTTAAACAACTGGGCATTTGGTGTCACTTATTAAGTAGAGACCACAGGGGACAGAAAAGGTGTCAAGAGGAAATGTTTATTATTATTGGCATTCAAAATCCACTTGTGGTTGATTAAGAGGTCTAGCTTCTCTCCCCAAGGATTTGGGTTCAATTCCCAGCACCTGCATGCTGGCTCACAACCATATGTAACCCCAGTCCTGGGGAATCCTACACCTAATAGAAAAGCCCTCACAAGTGCACAGAGACATACATGGGCAAAACACCACATACAATAAATAAAAATAATTTAAAAATATTTTTGTGTTTCTTAGGACTTGGGAATTTATTCAGTGGGTAGGTAGGTAAATGGATTTGGGCAACTGGAGCACAGAACTCTAGCTTGGGCATAAGAGCACTGCATTTTGATAATTGACTCTAGGAGGTATTTGAGATGATTCTGCGTACATGATTCACAGGAGCAGAGCCAGAGAACAGACTAGCACAGAGCTCGGTGCACCAGCATTTTGGTAGTATCCAGGGAAACAACCAAACCCTCCCCCATGATATCATTCTACACAGTGTCTATTCACAGTCCCATTGAAAGCACTTTTAGTGGTAACTAAAACTACATTGCAATAGACTGATCGAGCTTGATAAGGACTTGAATGTGTCTTTGGATCACTTATAACTTGGCTGGAAGGCTACTTGCCTCACATGCACAGAGACCTGTGTTTGGTCCTCAGCACTACATAGACCCTCCATGGTAGTATACAGCTATAATCCCAGCACTGGGGAGAAGGCAGGAGGATCAGAAGTTTAAGATTAATCTCAGCTACATAAAGTTCAAGGTCAGACTAAGTCTGTGTCTATGAAGAGAAACCAGAATGATGTCAATTATGGTTTATGTCATGAATAACTAGATGGTTGCTTGGTGTCCTGTAAATTGGAAAAGGAAGAATTCTGTCCTCTCAGAAGGAAGGAATATATACTAAAACAAAGAAATAGTAAAATTAGTGGAATCAAGTTGCTTGATTTCCTAATGCCATTATTTTTCATGAACTGGAAAGTATCATTTGCTAACGTGATTCAGAAATTGATGGGTTTTAAGATTCATGCCAGACCCCTTTCTATGCACAACATGTCTAATAGTCACTGCAAATCATAAACCAATTGTTTTGATACTCCCATTATTCTTATAAAGAAATTAAGTCACAAAAAAAACCCTCCTTGACTGTTTTGCTCCAGGCATCACTTGTGGTCATTTAAATCCAGGATAACTGAGCACATAGTTCATGCCTTTGACCTAGAAACTAACCTTCTGAAGTTGAATTTGTGACTAAGAACTTACTGGTTCAAATCTCAGAAGTAGCATGGATTTTCCTCTTACAAGACTCTTCCATCCAAGGATGACAATATGGCGATAGAGATTCAGGATGTGGATATAGATCACAAGCTGTGAGTTTCGGTCTCTGTGTGAAAGGGTAAAGAGAATTGAGTATGCTGGTCAGTGGGGAAGAAGACCAGGTGCCTCCAGAGTCCGTGTGATAAAATCAGATACCTATATGAATCCTAAAGAACTCCAAAGGGATGGTGAGATTGGCGAGCTAAAGCGCCAAGAAGGGTCAAGCCTTGCCTTCACTCACTCTCCATCACCGTTAGTTTCCAGCCATCCAATGGTGTTGTTTTCTGATGTTTTTAGCTTCCTTAAAAGAGCTTCCAGGGAATTTCAGGTCCCAGGACTCCTGGAGCTAGCGCCTCCACCCAGGGAGAAGCAGAGGTCTGCAGACATTGTTATTCACAACATAAGCTTCCTTTCAGATATTTCATTCCTAAATGTGTCATTTGGGAGGGCTCTGAGTTAAAGAGGACGGTTGTGAGATATCTAAGGTATTTATTCAACATCTTATTATAATTTAGTTGTCCCCCCCCCCTGCTCTGCTCTTATTCAAATTCCTCTGCAGCCAGAAGTTGAATGGGGGAAGAAACACTGGGAAGATCCTCCCGTGACCAGCTAACACAGCAGGATTAATTTATTTCAAAGCTACACCATTAGTTACAGCCCTGTGAGGAAAGTGGAGTGGGCTGCTTTTCCATAATTATGAAGAAATAACTCACCATCTTCCAGAGATTAAAGAGGAGAGAGAGTCCTCTGCCACCCTCCCCCCTCCGCGTCATGATACCTCCATTTTCATGGGGCTCTCCACAGCCATGTGTGAAATCCTAGGACAACTCAAACTAAATGAAAGGGATTGACTATTGTCCTTTCGAGTGTTGGCCCAAGAATCCCTAAGTACCACTTGAGAGCTAGTGACCATGGGGGTCTGACTAGCTCTCATGGCCACAAGCAGAGCTGACAGGAACCAGCTGACAAACAGAATGTACAGATACCCAGGACACTAGAGCCTGAAGTTGGCACAAAGGGGCTAATATCACCTGTAACCCCCAAGTCAAAATGATAGATTAGTAGGACCTGGAACAGTAAGGATGACAATGAGCCATGTCCCTGCAACCTGTAACCAGTCTGATGTAGGTGGGTCTTCTTTCGATGTATTACTTTCATTGGTTAATAAAGAAACTGCCTTGGCCTTTGATAGGCCAGCCCTTAGGTTGGTGGAGTAGACAAAACTGAATTCTTGGAGGAAGAAGGCAGTGAGACAGGTGCCATGGAGCCAGCCACCAGGTCAGACATGCTGAATCTTTCCCGGTAAGCCACCACCTTGTGGTGCTACACAGATTATTAGAAATGGGTTAATCAAGATGTGAGAGTTAGCCAGTAAAAGGCTAGAGCTAATGGGCCAGGCAGTGTTTAAAAGAATACAATTTGTGTGTTGTTATTTCTGGGGCTAAGCTAGCTGTGTGGGAGCCGGGCAGGACAAAAAGCAGGCCTGCCTGCTGGCCTCATCACTACACCAGGCCTGTATCATCTCATCATGTCAAATGATTGTTCTTACATAAGAAAGTGTAGAGATGAACTTCCAATAACTCGAAGCTCCTCATCCTTCTTTCTCTGGAACAACAACCCCAGGACACTTGGCAAACTTCCAAGGAGATATTCAAAATCATTTCCACTGAAAATTAGTGTCCATCTTTAAGGTAGGTTCATAAGAAACTTTAAACTATTTCTTCTAGCTTTTACCCCCTAGATACTTTGCAATAAATATATATATTAATAAAAGAAATTATGTATACTTTACTCTAAAGCTTAAATTTAGGTTATCTTATCAGTTTTCCCCTATAAAGTGAGAAAGAATTGAAAACTCTTCTAGGAACATTTGTCCCAGGGATTTTGGCCTTTGGAGTTGGCATTTCTGCAATGACTTCTTGTAACACAAATAATAAAAACCCAGAGACAAATAATGGGGTTCAACCTGAAGATCAGAAAAGCAAAGCAGTCAGCCACTGGCTCTTACTTCTAACTCAAACAGAAATGGGAAATCTTCCATGAATCCTCAGAATGAGACTGAGTGTGAGACCTGTCTTCTCCCATCTTATATTCCTCCTAGTCCTGGATTAAAGGAGCACGCCACCCACTGCCCAACCTAGATGGCTGATGAGTGTGGCTGCTTTGCACTGACTTTCAGGCAAGCTTTATTTATTAAAACACAAATAATAAACCTCTATATCTTTTACTGAATTTGGAATTTTTCACAGAGAGTTCTCTAGGTGGATGCTGTAGTGTTCCCGACACAGCCTGGAAGCATGCTCAGGTTCATACTGCATCAGCACCAACACCTTCCAGAAAGGCCTTCTAATGTTGTCTAAAATGTTCAGACAACTTACCATATAAAGAAAAGAAACCCACACAAATCAAACCACTCTGGTCCATACATTTCCCCCAACCCCACCTTGTAAGGAAAAAGAAAATTACCTTATTGAAATCCTAACTTCCAAGGTGGGCACACAGTCCTCACAAATTAAATCTCTGTTCTTATAAAAGAAGCCCAAAGATTGCTCACCTATGAGGTCACAGGAAAAAAAAAAATCCTCACTCAATGCTAAATCTTAAGGCAACTTGGTTTTGAACGTCATAGCCCTCCAGGGCCTGTTGCTCACAAACCATCCAGCATTTAGAATTTCATTAGAACAGTCCTAACATCGTCTGACATAATCAAACCCCCTTCCCACTCCACCTCGACCAAAATCATCTGTGTTCACTGGCTATGGACACCAACCCCACTTGAAAAACTCCAGCATTTTAGGAGCCAGCTTTTTCTCTTGCCACTTCATCCACTCATTTGCGGGAATGGAAAGCGTGCCATTCTTCACATGAGAATAGTTTGAGAGAGCAAAGGGGGATTGTTTATGAAGTCAGGACAAAAGTACCCATTCATGATGCATTCAAGGACTGGAGATACGGTTCAGGGACTAAAGACCCTTACTGCTCTAGCACAGGACCTTGACTTGGTTCTCAGACCCACATAGTGACTCACAATTATCGTTAAACCACTTTAAATGGATCTAGTGACCTCTTCTGGCCTCTGTGGGTACTGCACACATGTGACATACACATGTGCAGGCAAACCCTGATGCACTTTATAAAAATCTTTTTAAAAACCAAAGTGTATTCTAACATCATAAGTGTAAAAGCTTCTGGATGCAATTCACCTCTAGTATGGTTTATGGGGTACACAGCCTGACCTCAGTCCAACTCAGCCCTCTAAAACAGGGTGTGCAGAAGACCAGCTGGTGCACCCTGGGTATTGAAATCATTCCATCCTGAAACTTCTAGTAAGAATTCAAAGGCTGTATACCATTGTAGACCAGATATGCACACCTCTTGTTAGGTAAGTCAAGTGTTATAATTGTCCTCTTGGCCCAAAGGGAACTGTTTATATACACTGAAATACTTCTTCAAAGTATGAAGTTTCAGAGAAATTAAAATGGATCCTATAACAATCTGTGCATTTTAGACACCCACTGCAAGGTGGGGATTGTGGAATTTGGTATATATACAAGGTTCATTTCATTCTTGCCTAATCTAAATTGGCAACCTTGAAGTACAGAGGACAAATGACCTTCCCAAGGTCATACAACTGACTGAAAGATGACTCAAACCAGTGCTTGTTTCAACCCCAAACCACCAAGTCCTTCCTCTGTATTGTGATATAGGGGACACCAATAATCCATGGGAATTCTGAAACCTATGCCTTTAGCCTCAGGAAGGGAATGACAATAGAGGATATAAAACAAGGAGAGTCAGAAATATCAGAAATTCAGCAAAGCAGCTTCGGCCTGTCTGATGACTGCATACATTACACACACACACACACACACACACATACACACACACACGCACACACACACATACACACACAGACACACACACACACACACACACACACACACACAAAACACCCCTTTTCAAATGCCACAAGCAGGGACTGAGACTATTCAGCAGAAGAATACCTAGGTTCAATCCCCAGTGCTGACAACCGACAAATAAATCAATGAAGAGAAACCCAATGCCATAAATAATCCCTTGTGTGATTTAACTATTTTTAAAGCACCTTAAGTAATTTCTCTTGTGATTACAACACCCTTGAAAGGGACCTCCTGGTGTTTAAAACACGCCCATTCTCTTCTCCTTACAGACATTTGTATAAATCAAATCCATTCACACTTATTCCCTTTGTTCTCTGTTTGACTCATTTAACAGAGTCTAAGCCAGGTTTTCAAAATGGCCTCTGCAGTTTTTCATCTTTTGAGATTTAAGTTTGAGATTTATGCCTTCACACTCCAGGCCTTCTCCCTTCCTAATTTATTTCTCACTTCCTTCAAGCTATCAACATATCCCTGCCATCGGGTTTGATTTATAGTGCCCAGGAAAGTAATCCAATCATGAATCTTCCTTGGGAATGCCAACCTGGCACCAGAGAGAAGTTGCCTTAATGATCTTTTTCGAGGAGAAAACAAAAGGCAAAAGTGGGTGGATTTTAGCTACATAATGAAACAAACTCTATAAGCCAACGGTAATATAAGAGAGAAGAAACTTGGATCTTTCCCCAATCCAAGATGGTATTGACCTCTTTACACACATAAGATTCTAAACAACTACCATCTTTCCCCACCTCCAAACTAGAACTCATTCACACCTCGCTAACTCAAGTACATCCTACGTTAGGCAAGGGTCAAATCTATCTGATGCCTTTTGCTGTGTTCCCCCCAGATAACCGACAAAATCTGACTACGCTAGGTCCAACCATCTTACTCAGAGTCCCTGAATGCACAGGCAGCCACTAAGAGTCAACCCTTAGCCCTTGGCAATATGGCCTGAAATGGGAAAGCTGCTAAGCACCTGTAAGTACCCTTAATGAAAATCTAATATATGCAAGTATGCAAGTTCTGGCCCAATGGGCAGTCTACTGAGGTCACAGGAGATACCCCAAGCTTTATTTGCAAAGACCAAGTCAACAAATAGAAAATACACTGTATACATTTTTTAATCAAGGAAGTCCTAATTTTACTTAGTTTAATTAGCCTTTAATATAGCATGTACAGCACATAAATCACTATGTCAAATGGTCCTTATTATTAAAAAGAAAAAAAAGAAACATACAAATCACCTTTATCACCAAAGCCAAGCTTTTCTGAATTTGACCAAGAAGCCTTAATAATGGCTAATGTGTTCAATATATATGCCATTTTTCTCTTCATTGTGGCAAGATACCACAACAGCCACTTAGGTAAGGGTGGGTTTGTTTTGGGTAAGAGTTTGAAGGTAAACCATCATAGGAATACATGATAGCAGCTCATTGCATAGCTTTTGGAATAAGGAAGCAGGGAGAGAATGATGTGGCTCCTCAGCTCCCTTTCCCCTTATTACTTCCGGAAACCCATCATATGAAATGATTCCACCTACATTCAGGGTGAATATCCCCTCTTTGTCTTTCTGGAGACACACTGGGCACTCCCAGAAACACTGGAGGTATTTCTCCATAGTGGCTGTAAATCTAGGCAAGTCAGCAGTGAAGATGAATCATGAGATATTTATTGAGTTTTAAATGTATGCTAGGCATTTTGGTACCACTATGGGATTCAACAACAAACACATCGTTCCTACCCTCATGGAGCACTCGAAGAAGAGGGCCACCATAAGTAACAGTTTAGGGACTGGGTGAGTATTCTGATTTTTCCACTCACTAGGTAAGCGTGTAGATGCCTCTAGTGTTCAATTTTCCCACTTTGACTGCAAATGACAGTAATACCTGTCTCAAGATGTCTTGTTTACCATCCATAACTGCCACCATCATTATCACCATCGTCCAATGATTATAGTCATATCTTCCTCTTCTCTTGTCATAAAGTCCATGCCTATAGTTACTCTTATCAATCTCTTTCTGTTACAAACCAGATACAGCCACATATTATGGACCCAGGGATAGAAGTGGACTGATGGTGTGGGGTTATGCTGGGTTATGCAAAGAATTGTGCTGGGCGCTGCGTTCACCAGAAGCCGATGGTGGCATGGACTATGAGGTGTGAGATGGTTACGAAGGGAAAGAAACAAGGTGAGGCAGTGCAAAAGGCTGAGAGGCAACCAGCCCCCAGATTCCCCACCGGTCTTCTGCCAAGTGCTCTGCCAAGAATGTCTTCTCCTGGGTTTAAGTGGACTGACTTTCTGAGTTTCACACTTTCATTTGCTGGAGAACCTGGAGGGCCTGGCCCAGATGTCACTACCTGTTCCAGGACAGAGAACTTCATAAGAAAAACACCATGGGCACGAGTCACAGAAAAGCCACTGTCATTAGTGAGGAGCAGCTATGGGGAGGATGGTAATAAAGCAAACACATTTAGACCAAAAGCTGTACTTCTATGGACTTTGCAATGAAGGAAGATTGCATTAATTTTCTTTAAAATTCTGATTGGATAGCATTTTATTGATTGGTTTTGGAGAAGCACAAGCATACCACAATGCCCATGTAGAGGTCAGAGAGGGTGGAGGTTCTCTCCTTCAGCCATGGAGGGCCCAGGGATAGTACTCAGGTCGTCAGGCTTGGTAGCAAGGGCTTACTGACAGAGCCACATGTAGCTTGTTGTTGACTGAGGTTTCTGTCCTGCTGGGTTCCCACAGCCATTAAGTCCCAAAGAAATTGCAGAGAGACTTACATCAATCATAAACTGATTATCCCAGTAGCTCAGGCTTCTTATTTTTTTTAATTGACTTTTTTTTTATTGAAAAAATTTCCGCCTCCTCCTCGCCTCCCATTTCCCTTCCTACTCCTCTCCCCCTCCCCCCACTCCTTTCCCCCTCCCTCTCCAGTCCGAAGAGCAGTCAGAGTTCTCTGCCCTGTGGGAAGTCCAAGGTCCTCCCCCCTTTATCCAGGTATAAGAAGGTGAGCATCCAAACAGGCTAGGCTTTCACAAAGCCAGTTCATGCAGTAGGATCAAAACCCAGTGCCATTGTCCTTGGCTTCTCATCAGCCCTCTTTGTCCGCCATGTTCAGATAGTCCGGTTTTATCCCATGCTTTTTCAGTCCCAGTCCAGCTGGCCTTGGTGAGCTCCCAATAGATCAGCCCCACTGTCTCCGTGGGTGGGTGCACCCCTCGTGGTCCTGACTTCCTTGCTCATCTTCTCCCTCCTTCTGCTCCTTATTGGGACCTTGGGAGCTCAGTCCGGTGCTGCAATGTGGGTCTCTGTCTCTATCTCCAACCATCACCAAATGGAGGTTCTATGGTGATATGTAACATATTCATCAGTATGGCTATAGGATAGGGCCATTTAAGGTTCCCTCTCTTCAGCTGCCCAAGGAACTAACTGGGGACATCTCCCTGAACACCTGGGAGCTCCTCTAGAGTCAAGTCTCTTGCCAACCCTAAGATGGCTCCCTTAATTAGGATATATACTTCCCTGCTCCCATATCCACCCTTCCTTTATCCCAACCATCCCATTCCCCCAAGCTCCCTCCATCCTTCCCTTCTCACTTTTCTCTCCCCATTTCCCCTTACCCCCATTCCACCCCACCCCCAAGTTCCCGATTTTTGGCCGGCAATCTTGTCTATTTCCAATATCCAGGAGGATGACTATATGTTTTTCTTTGGGTTTACCTTCTTATTTAGCTTCTCTAGGATCACAAATTATAGGTTCAATGTCCTTTATTTATGGCTAGAAACCAATTACGAGTGAGTACATCCCATGTTCATCTTTTTGGGTCTGTGTTACCTCACTCAGGATAGAGTTTTCTATTTCCATCCATTTGCTCAGGCTTCTTATTAAATCTTATATATTAGCCTGTAATACTTGTCTGTGTTAGCTATGTGGCTTGATACCTTCTTCGGCATGGCAATCACAATCCTCTGTGGCTGGGTCACTACTGCAGACTGAACTTCCCTCTTTCCAGAATTCTCGTTGCCCCACCTCTACTTCCTGCCTGGTCACCCCGCCTATATTTCCTGCCTGGCTACTGGCCAATCAGCATCTATTTAAAATATAAGTGACAGGGTACAGACCATTGTCCCACAGCAACTCGTGAAGCTGAGAAAGTGTTAAAAGATGGGTTGAGCCGGGCGGTGGTGGCGCATGCCTTTAATCCCAGCACTTGGGAGGCAGAGGCAGGCGGATCTCTGTGAGTTCGAGACCAGCCTGGTCTACAAGAGCTAGTTCCAGGACAGGCTCCAAAACCACAGAGAAACCCTGTCTCGAAAAAAAAAAAAAAAAAAAAAAAAAAAAAAAAAGATGGGTTGAACAAAAAGTAATAAACTCTTGAACTCTTTTACAAGCACTATTTTAGTAGTTCTCCTTTCACTGAATTTTATCTTTTTAGTTTAAATTGACAGAAGAGTGATGGAAAGTGTGACCTCTACACTGGAGTGATCTGGAAGGTGTTTTCTGTTTAAGATGCCAGTCTTAAACAGAAAAGTAATAGTAAATACAGGAACTTAGAAAACAATTTTCTTTTAGCAATTTGACACAGTCATTGATTTTGTTTACAGGTTTGTCTTAGAGTTACTCTTAAAACACATTGACCAATAACCACTTGGAAAAGAAAGGGTTTGTTTGACTTATGCATCCTGAATCACAGTCATTAAGGGCAGCCAAGGCAGAAACTCAAACCAGGACGGAATGTGGAGGCAGGAGCTGATGCAGAGGTCATGGAGGGGTGCTGCTGACTGGCTTCCTCTCCATGGTCTGCTCACCCTGCTTTCTTAAAGACCCAAGACCACCAGCCCAGGGATGGGAACATTCACAACAGGCTGGGCCCTCTCCATCAACCTCTAATTAAGAAAAATGCCTACAGGCTTGCCTACGGCCAGGTCTTATGAAAGCTTTTTTATTTTTTCAATTGATGTTCTCTCCTCTAAGATGACTTTAGTTGTGTCAGTTTGACATAAAAGTAGGCAGGGTATGTTCTAATAATAATACATTACTCGTCTTCATTTTCTTCATCTGTCTATCTGTCTGTTTGTTTGTTAAAACAGGGTCTCACTATGCCACCCAGGCTGACTTAGAACTTGCTATATACACCAGGCTGGCCTAAAATTCACAGAGATGTATCTGCTCCCCCCAACCCAAGTGGTGGGATCAAAGGCATATATCACGAAACCCAGTCACATTTTTTGAATTTTTTAATTAAATTGTAATAATGTTTTAAAATTTTCTTGGCAATGTATTTAGCTTATAGTGTTCATAGTGGGCCACAACATTATCTAAAAACAACTATAGATGCACACATTTCTTTATCATGGGTTGATGAACAGGTACTAGGGAACACTAACTATGACTTTTTCCTTTAAGTTTTTTAATTTACAAAAAAAATATCTTATTTCTAAAATTCTACCCTGTTTGGGGATTACTTAAGAGTATCTCTCTTGTAAAGAATAAATATATATATATATACAAATTATTTAAATTGAGAAAGACTTTACATTAGCCCAACTGTCTACTAGCCCTCACTCATAGATCTCTTTTATTTGTTTTAGCTATGAAAATGCTGCATTGCAGGAGGTACCAGCAAGTGAATAAAAACCAAATGACACCCTCCTTGCTGAAAGCATCAAGGAAGACCGGCTCATGTGGTAACATAGAAGCTGTCTCAAAACATGTCATGAAGCATAAAGTCAGAGATGTCATGTCATGATCTTAGTTTTTTTCTACAGACTCGTTTTTTTTTTTTTTCTGCAAGATTAATACCAAAATGTGTGGCACTAAAGACTGACCTTGCTGCTGAGTCTTCATGAAGATTTTACTGGAGACCACTCTGCCTCCAGGCCCATCCCCTCAAGCTAAGGAAAGAAAGTCTCCGTCATCCTATGTTTTGGCCGTGAGCTCATGAAAGAGAAAAACCTGAGCATCACAGAGACACTGAGTTCAATTCAACAGAAAAGATTTAGGAAGAATGTGCGAGCACATCAATGCCTGGAATTTCTTAAAGAATGCATTTGTGTTGTCAATACAGTTAAAATCCCTACATTATGATTTCTTAAGCATAATGATTCTAAAATAATCATTGTTAAAGGGAGAGTCCTTTTATATGATTACAGGCTTAAATAAAGTATTCAAAGACTCCCCAATGTATGCAAATTGGATTTTACTAAACCAGTATTTTATTTGTATTGTAAAAAGAGTCTTATCTGTTTAAAGGGGCGATCACAATTGTGGATTCTTGTTTGTTTGTTTTCCATGCTTTGTTGTATTTAGGTTGTGCTGGGAATCAAACCTAGGATCTTCAGCACTGTAGGCAAACCTCCACCACTGAGTCACATTCAGATTTTAGGTTGCAATTTTTTTTTTTTTTTCTGCTTTGCTTTTAAATTAACAACGACTTTAAAAGAAGAGTTCCTTCTGCCCATGTGAAAACATAGCTGGAGACAGGGTGGACACAATCACGGGAGGGCTTTCAGTAGGCTCTTGTTCTTTTCATATTCCTCCAGCCTCAGTACATAGCTCCACATACATATGCATGTATGTATGTACATACATACATCCTCAGGGTGTCATTCCCTGCCACTCCCCTGAGTAGTTTGCTGGAGCTCCATTTTGGAAGAGGATGGCCAACAAGGGAACCAAGGTTCATTTTAGCAGAATTAATTCTCTTCACCAGAAGAGCGCTCTTTAATGGAAACCATGCCAAGTATCCAAGGGGAGAACACACCTAACTGGGCAGACTGTTCTGGAAACTTGGGGGAGCTGAGTTTCTGCCTTTTAAAGTTGGGACTCTGGGCATCTTGTTGCACACACAGACACAAACATGTGCATGTATGCATGTACATGCACACACACACACCACACATAACACAGACACACTAGCCAGGGTGCTATCGTTAAGGAACAGCTGGGGCCAGGAATGTGGCTCAGTGATAGGGCTCCTGCCTAGCATATGCAAGACTGTGGGTTGTCTTTAGTAGAAAGACACAAATGCAGGAGATGGACAGACAGACAGACAGACAGACAGACAGACAGTTTATAGGTGGTAGATAAATAGATGATAGATAGATAGATAGATAGATAGATAGATAGATAGATAGATCCACACACAGATGATAGATAGACAAACAGATAGAAAGATAAATAGATATATAGATGATAAATAGAAAGACAGAAAGATAGAATAGAAATCAGTAAAACATGTGAGTTTTACCATCCTTTCCCATATGAAGAAAACCAGTTTTCTGGAGATTGGATAATGTTTAATGTCTCATAGTTAACAGGCGGATGTCAGCAAATGAATTCACACCTGTCTGTATTCTCAAAACCACTGTTTGTCCACAGAGATATCAGTGGAGGACAGTGGCCTCTGAGAACCAACATTTAGACATAACTATCTTGTAAAATACCTACAGAATTTAAACACGGATCCTCTATGAATTGAGCTTATAAAAGGCAATGAAAACAGATACCTACAATGTTTCTTTATTCAGTTTATAAGTCCAACAAAATAAGCTGTAAATTGTCGTCAAGTGAGCATCCTCAGTCTTGAGCCCTGTTAGGGCAAATCTTTGGGCCACAGTGAGAAGATACATTCCCCAAAACCTTCTGGTTCCTCTGACAATTTCATTAAGATACATTTCTTTGTGCCCTTCATATCATTGCTGCTCCCTCCTTGCCCCTTTTCCTGGTCTCTTTGTCCAGATGCACACCCCCCTCACTCCCCCCTCCCCATCACACATACACCCTTTTCAGTGTGCCCTCTGCCATGGGAATTTACTAGAGTAATTTCTCTTCATAGAGTCCAGGAAAAAAATGATGGGAAGATAGAAAAAAATGACCCTCAGTCCTAGCAGCAGGAAAGCTTTGTGTTGCTAGGAAACTGGAGGTAGGTGCTAACCATCCCTCACTAAATGAGGGCAGCTCCCAGTAGAATAATGCTTTTTGTGGAAAAACCTGGACCATGATTTCGCTTCCTACCTCCAACTGGCTCTGCCCAAGTGTATGCTTTTATTCTCCAGCAGCAAGCTGGAGAAATAATTAAAATTAATTTTAGGAATGTGAGATGGCTCCCGTAAAAGGTTGGAGGCGCTATGTAGTGAAATAGTCAACGTCAAGGTTGAGTGCTTTTTTATTCTTCAGTGGCCGAGGCCATTGTTGCCGGGGGGGGGGGATAGAAATGAAGAAATGAAGACAGGGAGGGAAGGAAGAGAGGAGAGAAAGAGAGAAAACGTGCAAGAGAGACATACCGGATGCTGTTCTGTAATGGGATGAACTAGAAAAAAAATATTTAAATTAGATTTGAGTTAAATATATGATGGAGAGACTCTGGCTGGGAATTTTCACATTTCAACAGAAGCAAACAGAAACACAGCAGTAAATATGCCATCCCCTGCTTGTCACATATTGCTTCATCATTCATAAGGTGTGTCTGTAGAACTGATTTTTCTCTCTACTTTTGTCACAGACATATGTTGAAGGGGGTTTATTCATGTCTACTTTGACAGTAGCTAAACTTAAAGGTCTAGAATTGTGTCACCGAGGGCAAGAGTAAAAATAAAGAGGATAAATTTAAGAGAGAATCGCAGGATAGTTTTCAAACCAGTTCAATCCGGTCACGGAATGAAGATTAGCCTGGCAGTTTGTGTCAGGCTCTTTCTGGACATTGAAGCAAAAGATCTGACCTCAAAGAATTCATGTTCTAGTGGAAGAGATAATTAACGAACAAGGTATGTACACTAAAGATGTACACGATGTAGGTAGGTGACACCAGCACGGGGAGGGCTTTACACGGAGGCAGGTGCTGGGGGTGCATTTCCAGCTTAGATCAGATGGAAGTCAGGGTGTAACTTGAGGACTTGTGAGGATAGTGTATGTAGCAAAGTGAGAAGCTATGCAGCAATGCAGCTGAGCCAGGCAAAGATTAGCAAACCAGCCAGTGAAGCTAGAGTCCTGGCAAGGAGGGAGGAGCAATGGGAACGTAGCCAGAAAGTCCAGAGTACAGAATAGGGAAGACACGAGAAGATTCTGGCAAGTTCTTTCAGTCAAGACCTACACATCGAGGACTTTGACTTGCTCTCTAAGGGAAATGTCCATGAGATTCCTTGCAGAATGACTGTCCCTTCATAGCTACCCCAGTGATCTTTGCAGGAGCATTCATACCACACACCTAGTCATAAGAATTTGATTTCAACCAGAAGGGATGCGCAAGGCTGCCAAGCTAGGGCAGTAAAGACAAAGTGTGCTTCCTCCACCTCTCTCTGCCTCATTCCTTGACCTTCTGGTTGAAGTGCTTGACATAAGAAACTCTTACCCACATCAGACTTCAGCTGAGTGACACTTGAAGCTTGGCTTTTGGGAGTCACTGAGATTGTCAGGGCACTTTTGTTGTTTCAGCAGAACTTGACCTGCCTGACTGAAACAGACTCAAAGGGATCAGAAAAGTCGGGACAGGAGATAGATGTTACCTGTCTTCTGCTTTTCCAGCTGCCATGAGTAGCCCATGAGATGATGGAAAGAAGATGGGCAAATGGTGGGGAGAGCCCGGCGTGCAATAGTGGGCAGGTTCAGGTAGGAAATAGTGGTGTTTGGTTGTCATAGTGACGGTGATGAGATATGGGGAAATTCCATGTCCAGACTATTGCTGAGAAACTGAAAGTCTGTGTGCGTGGGGGGGGGGGCAGCGTGAGGGGGGGAGATGAAGGTTTTTAACTTGAGAAACAGACCTAGAAGGATGGTATTGCCACTTATTTAGAAAAAGTCTGGGAGGCCGTTCCAGCTATATATGCAAGCAGATACCTATTCTAAATAGTCAGCTGGAAATATATGCTTGTAGTTCAGAATTGGAGGTGAGTTTTCAAACCAACAGTACAACAATTATTTTAATCATAAGACTAAATAAGATTTCATTATTCTAAATAGTTACAGAATAAGAGGTAAACCTATGACTTTGGTGTCTAAAAAAGAGACTAGCTTCTAGGTCAGTTTATGCTGATGGATTAAGTCTAAGAAGAAGCAGACAAATGCTGAGGAGAAAACCTGTTGCTTCTTCCCAGTGTGCTGACACAGACAGGGTGCAGAGTGACAGTGGAGTCAGGGCAATGAACTTGAATCTGTCAACTAGAACCAGAGAAGAAGGAGGAGGAGGAGGAGGAGGAGGAAAAGGAGAGAAGCAAGAATACTTGAATCCAACCTCGGTCTGATAGTGCAGGTCTGTAATCTCAGCTACTCAGGAAGTGGAGGCAGGAGACATATGGGATTCCCCTTTGTATGCAATAATATGTTTTATTACCATTGGTTAAGATGTTACTTTGGCTTATTTCAGAGCAGAATATAGCCAGGCTGAAAGAAATACAGAAAGAGAGTCAGTAGAGTCAGAAAGATGTTATGTAGCTGCTGAAGGAGATAGACTCCAGAACCTTACTGGTAGGCTATAGCCTTGTGGTGATACACAGATTAATAGAAATGGGTTAATTTAAGACACAAGAGTTTACCAGGAATATGCTTGAGCTATTGGCCAAACAATGTTGTAATTAATATAGTTTCTGTGTGATTATTTGGGACTGGGAGGCCAGGAAATGAATGAACAGTTTTCAATTACACAGGAGGATTACAAATTCATGGTTTGACTGGATGACTTAGTGAGACACTATGTCAAAATAATAAATTTCAAATCTTAAAAGAATTTGGAATATTGTTGGATGGTAGAGCCCCAGTAGTTCCTGAACTCACAAAGTAGTCATTTCTGTAGGGAAAGAAAACATTTATTGAATGATGCTGTCACTCACATCAGGAGACTTAGCTCCTGGGTGCGTACGCCTAGCCATCTTGTGCTGAACACACGGCCGTGTAGGGAAAAGGCCCATCAAAGGTGAACTTCTGAGAGAAGGGGCCAGGAAGAAGCAGGTAATTGTGAAATTGGGAAGGCATTAGCTGCTAGATGATGGGATTCCGATGTCATTCCATGAGTCAAAAGGACCTATGTGTTAGTTACTTTGGTGTCCCAGGGACAAAACACCTGCAATAAACAATGTTAAGGGACGAGGGCTTATTTTGACTTACGGCTTCTGCAATTTTTATTTATCAGAGTGAGACAGGAAAGTGGAGTTCATGAGAGTGGCGGAATGGAACACAAACCTGGAGGCAGAGGTGGCTAGTTTAGAACCGGAAGTGGATTGGATAACTCCTTCGAAGGGCTGTCCCAGCGACCAAATTCCACCAGCAAGCCCAGCTCTTCCCAGTTCCACGGTTTACCCAAGCAGCACCAGCAGCCTGTGAATGAGTCTTAAAACGTGAGCCTGTGAGGGACCTTTCCGATTCAAAGTGCAGGGCGGATGGATATGGAAAATAGTAGCGAGTTGCCTCTCCTGCCTTAGAAAGATTGCCTAAACAAAGGGGAACTGGGGCTTGGAGTCGGAAGGCACAGGGCACAGGCAGACAGTTAAGAAGCTAATGTGACCACATGTGTGAAGATGGTGAAAAGACGGGCATAATAAGTTTCTACTGTGAAATATAAAATCAATAGGCCTTAAAAATTGTCAAGGGAGGGGAGGGGGAGGTAACGGGAGTTTGGAGCTCATCACACTTACTTGGGTGTCCCTAATCCTTGGCACTGTCCCTAGAATTTAGCAAGCATTGCTTTGTTGTTTCTGCCCAAGGGAAGTGGTTTTAGAAGAATTGAGAAGGTTTTTAGATATAACATAAATTCTTTTCTCCAAAGAGCTCTAAGCCTGGAAATTTGTTTAATAAGGATTAAGAGTCTTTCATTATAATACATTTTGTTGTCCAGGCAGTAAGGAAATGGGCGCTCCCATGCATCACCCGCGGGAGAGTAAATGGTTTCAAGACTCTTGGCGGGCGATTTGGCACTATCTATTAGAATTACGAATGCATCTACTCTTGGACCCCATGATTCTGCTTCTGGGAAAATTTCTCGAAGATAGATTTGCACATGTTCAAAATGGCTCCTGAACGTGTTCTTAGAATTTTTGCTTTAAAACTGAAGGCTGAAGGCAAATGTCCATGAAAAAAAAAGCCAGTGAATAATTCACATATGTTCATGAAATGAAATTCTATGTGGGTGTGAAAATGCAAGAGAATATCAGTGTATTTCCCATACATTCATAAAGCCCTTCAAGATACATAAGTAAAGGTGGTAAAATGTGAACAATAGCCTCAGCATGCCCTCTCAGGAAAGAAAGTGGAGATTAAAAATTATATCTATTCTTACGTTTTATAGTTATTTTTTTCTTTTATGAATTTCATCAAGTGATAACAAAAGGTTGGAGAATAATATGGATGCATTAAACCTACTAAAATATCAAATTAAAAATATCATCTCCCCAATTGTTTAAAATGTAAGGCACCAAAGAACTTCCCAATTCCATCCTTGTCCCCCACCCTCTATTCCCAGGTGACATATTCCTTCTGAAAGCTATTGGTTACCCCCAATGTATGAACATCACTTCTGCCCTCTTAGGGTATCATGCCATTCTGGTCATTGTTGCGGTTTGTGGACACCATAGCTTTCTAGCACTGTTGGTTACTTCTCTCCTTTGAAAGCTTGGTACCTTCTGGAACCATGAAAGCTAGTCTTTCCGGAGGAGGCATTCAGGTCAGTTCCATTCAGGAGCCTCTGGGTCCCATGTCTAAAGTCCATGGTGTCTCAGCAATAGAGACTTACCCTCCACTTCTGTGAGGCAGGGAAGAGCAACGAATAGTCAGGAAAGTTTTAAGAGTCTCTCTCTTTTTTTTTTTTTTTTTTTTTTTTTGAGACAGGGTTTCTCTGTAGCTTTGGAGCCTGTCCTGGCACTAGCTCTTATAGACCAGGCTGGTCTCGAACTCACAGAGATCCGCCTGCCTCTGCCTCCCGAGTACTGGGATTAAAGGCGTGCACCACCAACGCCCGGCTTAAGAGTTTCTTAATGTAGTCTTTGGCTCTTGGAAGACCTATTGTTATCTCGGACGAGAAGATTTTACTTAAACTTTATGTGTGTTGTCAGGGTTTCTGTCCTGCCCAGTTCCCTCAGTTGTTAAGTCGCAAAGAAATCACACAGAGGTCTGCATTATTTATAAACTGATTGGCCCATTAGCTCAGGTTTCTTATCAACTCTTGTAACTTACATTAGCCCATTATTCTTATCTGTGTTAGCCACGTGGCTCTGTATTTTATTCGATGGGGCAGTCACAGCTTGCTTCTTCTGTGGCTGGGCCAGGACTGCAGAGGAATGGGCTTTCTTCTTCCCAGAATTCTCCTGTTCTCATTGACCCATCTCTACTTCCTGTCTGGTTGTCCCACCTATACTTCCTGCCTTGCTACTGGCCAATCAGCATTTATTTAAAATATAATAGACAGAATATAGACCATTGTCCCATACCGTATGTGTACATTTATATACAGACATGTGTATATTCTGAAATATTCTAAGGAAGATATGTATTATGACATAGTAATATATTAAGCACTAATATATCACTGTACTATGAAATATTAAGACAGGCTTATATGTATTATGAAATATTCTAAGTTAGATAGTTAATATTATGAGTCCTTATGAGTTTTTTAGACATCCTTACTGCTATTTTATCCTCCTCACTAAAGGAGGTGTTTTTTTAATAACTTAACTTATTGACTGATTCTTTGGAAATTTCTCATCATGCACTCTAATTCCTCTCATTTCTCAGTCCCTCCATATCTGCCCTTCACCCTCACAGCGTCCCCCTTCAGAAGAAAATTCTAAAAAATTAAAAGCAAAGCAAACCAACCAACCAAAAACCATTTTGCTCCTCAGTCTTTCCCATCTCTCCATCTCCTCTTTATTTATTTTCGTGGCATTGGGAGCTACAGTGTGTCATGCAATATACCTTTTTGTCCTATAGTCTTCACTTGCAAATGTTCATTGCAACAAGTCATTGTCTGGTTCAAGGCCTCTGATTTCTGGCACATCATCATCACTGGACCCTCACCAAAACTCCTCTCGGATAGCCTGCAGCTGCCCCAAGTCATTGGAGAGCCTGTGGGTAATGTTCCATAGGACCAGTATGGAGAGGTTCTTAATTTGTCTCCTAGCTCACTAATCTTTCCTGAATAATGGGGAGGACAAATGATAACGATCCTAGGGTCACCTTCATCACCATAGTTCCCTGGATCCTGGTTTCTGTCACACAGCTCAGCTCTACCATCATCACTGGCCTATTCTGGAATTACAAAAGGAATTTTTGCCATTTCCCATTGAGCACAACTTTGACTCTTGTTGTCAATAGTACTTGTCAAATCTATTTCCCTCACAAATTGCTTCCTTGCCATTTGTCTTGAGTTTCAGGAGGGATCCAATTATCAACTGATAGATGAATAGAATCTGGTGTGTCTCCTCAACACATATTCTCATACCACAGAGAGGGAGACAGTGAGTGTCATTTCCACAGAAGGGCTAGAAGAACCACTGGGCCTCACAAACAACTGCACCCGTGAGGTTCTGACAAGTTTTGAAGCCTGAGTTTTGACTTGATATTTCTATGTAGAAGCTCCCACCACCCATCTGCCCACACCTCCGCCTTTTTGCCTCAGTTGGGAGGCTCTGCTGATCTAAGGGGAAATATCATTTCAGCATTATTATCTTTCTCCTAGAAAAGAATTTGACTCTGACCTTGAGGAAGGGCAGAACTGGCAAGAACAGCCTTTTTAGCCTGATGGTTTCTCTTTCCTGAGCTCCTGAAACTGGTACTCAAACCATTGTCTACAGGCAGGATTCTCAAGCAAATTAAGTGGGTTTGGTTGTTGTTGTTGACCACTGAGTAGCTCAGAAATTGCTTAAGTCTTTCTAGTGGGGTCAAATCTCTCAGGCTCCCTGATTGATTTGGTCCTGTGTCCCCCTACCTTGTAAGCATTATTATATTCCAACCAGACTCATTGACTGGATGGTACTCCATTTGACTGAGGCTTACTCCCCACAGCTCCCTGCGCGTCAATGCAGTAGGCAGGCAAGGGGTCCTAATGAAACACCCACACACATTTCCAAGCCTTTGTGCCAAGATCTTTCCTCTGGTACCAGCACTGAGAGCTGAGAATGAGCCCAGAAAGCATAGTGCCTCTTAAAATCTGTCTAGTCTTGATTCAGATATTTCTGCTGTAAGTACCTACCTCACTTGCCAGCATTTTTGTGGCTTTAAACATGATTACATTTGCATGTCATATTTACTTATGACATAGTTGTTAGTACTAGGAAGATGTTTGACACTGTTTCTAAAGCGAAAACCTCAGAGTTGGCAGACTACCCTTAATGGTTAGCCTTCTTGGTGGAAAAGGGGAAAGTTAACATTTCTCTCCGGCTCCACTTGAGGCTTCGCTGACTGCTCCAAAGGCTCTCGCCTTTATCCTGGAATTACTCGACTATCGCTAATCGCTCAGAAAATGACACTCCAAAGTATGGAGCTCTGGCAAGCCAACAGCTCTCAAACAAAGGCTTCTGGGGAAACTCTGCCAGCTGTCTGCTGACCTCCTCTTGTCACCATGTCTCCTGGTTGTCTTTCTCCCTAAAAGCAACACACAGAAACCAGACTTCCTTCTCCTCTGTGTGAGTCCTGGAACTGGAGACGCTACTCTAAACGCCTCTCTCCTTTCCGTGTATGGGAAAGCTATGAAGAAAGTTTCCACTCTATCCTGTCTATAAATAGTAAATAGCTACAAAACCCCTGTTCTAGAAAGTTTCCTAAATCATGGAGGCAGGCACACTACATAGAAAACAGGAGGCGTGAAGCAGGCAGGCCTGGCTGAGTTCCCTATCTCAGTCTGGGACTCTGGAAGTCAGGAAGGAACTCTTGACAGGTAGACGAAATTCACCTGGATGCTCTGGCGATCTAGCAACCTCTGAGTCCATGATTTGAAGAATTTGAATAGAAATCTCTTTAGATAAATTGTCCAGTCATGTTCAAACACAGCCATTTATTCTCCCCAAATCTAATACTAAACAGTCTTTGGGAATTGAGCCTTCTAAAGTCTCCGGAGTCACATAAAACTGTGATTAAGTAAACCTCTGTGCTTTTCCCTTAGCCTGTTTCTTGTTGTAGGGATACATTGGGAACAGGAAGCTGGAAGGGCAGTATGTGTTTAGACAGCATAGATGATACAGATACCCAGTATGAATCAGCTAAAACATTGTTGATATCAGCTATCTGGGAGTCTATGAGCCAGCACAAAATGGCTGGCACCAGATGTCTGGGGAACCCCCAAGTAAATGGTGTTGTAATCTGTTCAATAACTGTTTTTGGCAAAATGCTTCCTTCTTGTGTGTTCTCTACAAATGTGGCCTTGAGGTCAGAGAACTTCTATGCTTGTCTACCGCCAAGCCTTTGTGCTGGCCTCCAAACAACTTGTGTGCCAGTCTGTGTGCGTGTCTTTGCCCACCTGTGCTCTCTCTCGCTCTCTCTCTCTCTCTCTCTCTCTCTCTCTCTCTCTCTCTCTCTCTCTCTGTTTATGTGTGGGCATGTGCCTGAGTGCCTGCCTACTATCCAGGGTGCCTTTGAATAAAGTCTATCTTATCTTCTTGTGACTCCTCTCATTTTCTTCCATCTCCCAGCCTCCCATGGCCCCTCCTTTCCTGGCATCAGACCTTGGACCTCACAGGTTGTCACTCGTGATTTTTTTTTTACAGAGACGGAAGATATAAAGGAAATGACCAGCAGAAGCATAGACCAGAGCGAGAACTCTGCCTAAAGGAAGCCAGCCATTATTCCAACATGTTATTAGTGAGACATATTATTTGCAAGAACTGTTTTTGCATGAAACTTTTTACTGGAAAAAGAAACTGACATTAATAAGGTATTAAACACATCCAAGCAAAGAAGGCACACTCTCAAGCACAGCTCCCTGATAGTTAAAGGGTTAAACATGATCTACACACTTGATACACTTCTGGCTGATCTCTCTTTCCCAGGATTTTTGACGCCTTTGTTCTCAGAAAATATTTTGCAACCCTTGTCTTTGTTCTCAAACCCACAGAGGCCAGCTGTATAATTTATTGGAATTTAATAACTTGGATACCTAACTCCACAAACCATGAGTGTGGAAAAGACTGTTTCTGTGAAAATGGCGTGCATGCTACTTAACGACATGGTGAAGACAAGCTATCCAACTTGGTGCAGGCAAGGAAACTGCACAGTACTACAGAGAGAAACGAAAAATAGAAAGGGTTCTTATCTCAGTTTGGCTCCAGGACATGTTTTGTTATTCTTTACTTAAAAAAATAAAACCTTTTGTATGATAATCTCAAGAAAGATGCATCATCAGACCTCAAACTCAAGCAAAGGGCTTGGGTCTACCTCACAGGTTGGAAAACGGATGCATATTTATGTTTGAACTAAAAATAGAGTTTTTGCTTTATTTCCTCCTCTCATTTTCTGCTTTAAAAAATCCTGTTCGCTAAGTTCTAGTCTGAGTTCTTCAGATCAAAGTATGTCAGTGGTTGTTCATAGTACATGTCTCTAAGCTTCTCCCCGTCATGATTGACTTCACTATACCCTGAAGGGAGCTGACCTTGCAGCTGTATATCTGAAATATAGCAAGTGACAAGATAACAATTATAGTATAGTGGCTGGAAAAAAAGACTCAACAATCAAGAGCACTTGTTCTCTTGAAGAGGATCCAAGTTCAGTTCCCAGCATCCACATGATGGCTCACAACCCTCCTAGCTCTAGTTTGAGAGGATCCAGTCCCCTCTCCTGACCACTCTGGACACCTGGCACCCAGGACATTTTTTTAAATTTATTTTATTTTATTTTATTTTTTTAGGGTCAAAGATTCAATTGTTTCTTATTCCTGACAATATTAGGACTTGAAATTTACAAGTCTTCACATTTATGCATGGATTTACCTTCAATTATTTATTTTAGCTTCTGTAATTCTAGTGTATGTCTTAAGGTAATTCTTTATAGATTTGTCTCTAGATATACCTCTATGTATAAATATAATAACTTGAACAAGGAATACAGCCAGGAAGAGGAGCAAGGGCATTTATTTGTCTTTTTAAAAAATCTTTCTTTTCTCATTTTACATACCAATCCCAGTTCCCAAACCCTCCCCTCCTCCTGTTCCCTCCACCCCCACCTCTCCACTTTCCATCCACTCCTCAGAGGATAAGGTTTCCCATAGGGAGTCAACAAAGTCTAGCACATTGCTTTGAGGCAGGACCAAGGCCCTCCCCACTATACCTAGGCTGAGAAAGATATTACTCCAGAGAGAATGGGTTCCAAAAAGCCAGTACAAGCAGTAGGGATAAATCCTGGTCTCGCTGCCAGTGGCCCCACGGTCTGTCTCAGCCGTACAATTATCACCCACATTCAGAGGGTCTAGTTTGGTCCTATGCTGTTTCCCCTGCTGTCAGGTCTGAGTCGGTGGGCTCCCATTAGGTCAGGTAAGCTATTTCAGTGGGTATCCCCTTCCTGGTCTTGACCCTTTTGCTTGTATCCTCCCTTCTCTCCCTCTTTGACTGGACTTTGGGTGCTCAGCCCAATGCTCCTCTGTGGATCTCTATACCTGCTTCCACCAGTTGCTGGCACCCAGGACTTTTGTAAACTGCCATCCGTGCAAAGCTGGGCTTTCTGTGACACAGTTGCCTTTGGGTTAACCATGGTTCTGCATAAACTCATAGGCTCAGTAAGTTGGAGTTTAGTAAATATTGTTACTTTGGTCTGTCATAGGTTTCCTCTCTTGGGAGTGGGGTGATAGACATTTGTTCACATATACCCAGGATTAATGTCATAAATGTTCTCAGGGGAATTGCCTGAGATGGCAGGGTTAGGCTGTGGCTTCAAGGATGGATAGAAACTTCTGGTCCTATATAGAAGAAGAAGTAAGGGTTGCAGACAACAGCATGTGCTAGCAGACTAAGGCGGGAAGAAACTGGTTGAATCTTTCCCATTTGGATCCCTTTTCCTTTTTTAATTTAATTTTGTAGACAATGTATTTTGGTCATATTTTTCCCTAACCAACTCCTCTCAGATCTGCACCATTTACGTACTTACCTAATTTCATGTCCTCTCTCTTTTTTCTCTCTCAACACATACCATACATATGTATTCCCCAAACAAAAATCAAAACAAACAAACTAAAAAAAAAAAAACAATAAGTCAAAAAAAATCAAAACAGCAACACACACACACACACAAACCATCATGTCGATTTTGCATTGGTTAACTCTGGGCATGAAGCTGCCTTGGAGTATGGTTGATGCTTATAACAGTTGTTCTTCATTTGAGAAACTGATTTTCCTTTACCTAACAAGTATCAGCTGTAAATAGTGTCTTGTTAGAAATAGGACTTTGTGAGCCACCATGTGGTTGCCGGGAATTGAACTCAGGACCTTTGGAAGAGCAGGCAATGCTCTTAACCACTGAGCCATCTCTCCAGCCCCTTAAATGTGTAGCCCAGGCTGGCCTCGAACTCGTGATCCTCCTGCCTCTGCCTCCTTCAGCAATTCCTACCGGCGTGCGCCACCACAACCGGCAGGTCAGGGAACCCTGATTGCTCTTCGAGCTGATGAGGGAGGGGGACTTGACCTGGGGAGGGGGAGGGAAATGGGAGGCGGTGGTGGGGAGGAGGCAGAAATCCTTAATAAATAAATAAAATTAAAAAAAGAAAGAAATAGGACTTTGTGTGTTTACTTCTCCTTCGCAGTGCTGGAATTGTGTCTGGCTTCAGCCTGTCCAGGTCTTGTCTGTGCTGCCATAGTCTCCATGAGGTCCTATGTGTATCCATCCTATTGTGCTGGAAAATATTATTTCCTTGCAATCATCTACCACCTCTGGCTCTTAGAATCTTTCTTCCTCCTCTTCCACATAGATCCCTAAGCCTCTTTAGGGCTGAGTGCTCTGAAGGCTCCAAAGTCTTTGGCTCTCTGGACTTTACCACTTGGATCCCTTTTCACCCGTGCTATTTTTATGGAACTCCATACATAAAAGTATCTATCATAGGCACACAGATCAAACAAACATTAATGAATAAACCATAAAAACCTTTATTTTTAAGTCAACTGTTTGGTAAGCATATAATTTTACCACTTATTAAAGATGAAATCAAACTTGCATACACAGGTGAACACTTAGCAAAGCACCTTGGATTCATCACAGCTTTGATTTTCAAGTAGTTTTTTGATTGCTGTATGATCTTGCCAACCTTTTGGCAGCCCCCACATTTGTTACAGAACTCCACCACGGGGGCTATGACCTGGCACCGAAGAAACTGTGGTTTAAGTGACCCAAATAGGCTTTGTGAGTACAAGTGGGAGCAGGAGGGGGGTGAATGTTAATAATCGGAGGGATAAAGACTAAAGATAGAGGGGGAAAAGAGTGTTTCTCAATACTGTCTCAAGGAGTAGTGGGGAGACAGACGACACCAGGCAGGAGTTGCCCTTTGCCGTCTGGTTTAGAGACGATGTAATCATGTGATCAGCTCCACCAAGTACGGTGAACCACCAAGAGGAAGCCAAGGCCAAGGAACATCTTGCAAATGAACTGACTCTGTTTAACCTTATTTCCTGAACTACCGGAAGTACGGTGCCGCAGTCAGTTGGGCGGTGTCGCAGTCAGTCAGTCCCACGTTTGAACAAGATTCTCCTGCCTGGAATCGAGAATTAACAAAACTGTTCTTTTTTTTTTTTTTTTTTTTTGTTCCAAAGCAAAATGCCAAATAAATAAAGATCTCATGAAAAGCAAGGCAGCAGAAAAGACTATTACCATTGTGCTAGGGATTACAGATGATCTAGCAATGGCTGAAAATACACAGGAGGGGATAATGTGTGTAGGTGGGTTATAAGCCGATAGAGCGCTGCCTTGTATGTGGGCCTCTGCAGATCTGGGCGTCCACAGGGGTCATGGCAGCCGATCCCCCGCAGAGGCTGCAATAGAGCCTCTCTGCAGAGAAGCTATTCCTGTGGCTTCCCAATCTCACCGCCGCTCACCCACTTCCCACCCACACGAGCAGCACCATTCTTTCAGCTACATCAATGGCTGCGTCAGCACCACACAGCCCCTGCCTTCACGAAAACAATCCTATTTCACTGCCCCCCCCCCCAGTTCTCCACACCCTGGGTTCTGAGATCCTGCTGCCTAAGATTAAACACACACGCGCGCGCACACACGCCCGCGTGCATGCATGCACACAAGCACAAATTAATTTTTAAAATCATTTTTAAAAAGGAAGAAAAGAATCAGGCTGTCAGCCAGGAAAAGTTGTTAAGCCCTGTCCACTGGAACTTCGCAGCACATTTGCTTTCTTACCAAAAGAGGATTCATCTTGGCCAATGAGAAACAAATGAATATGCAGTGATTCGTCACTTGCTATAAAGCCTTGCCAACAATTCCCACTGCTGTGTTCTCTTCTGTTTTTATAATCAATTAAAAAGGCTCAATTCGTTCGGGGCCCTTTTCCCCCTCCTGGAAGTGGAGAGCGAAAGCGAGAGGCTCTCAGCAAAGGCCCAGGCTCTTCTGAGAACTGTCTAGCAGGCGGTCTTCTTACAGTAACACTCCATTTTAACGGTTCTGTAATGTGGAATTGACAATGGAACCCCCACCGAAGTCCTCCCAGCAGCCTCACTCGCCCTATATTAAAAAGATGCTGCTGCCAGGGATAGGTCACAACAGAGCTATGAGCCTCAGCGGCTACCCCAGGACTGAGAGCAGTGAGCCGGGGTCTCTCCCCAGTTTCAGGAAGAAATCCACTCATCCTTGCCTCCAGCTATCCAGTTCTCCAGTTCCTTGTTCACGTGAGCCTCAGTCAGGTATGGAGGGAAGGATTCCTCCAGGGAAAGCCGCGGTACGTGTCAGCTTTCTGAGAGCTGGATTGTTGTTCCCGGAAGCCAAAGGAAGTCTCGAGTTGGTTTGAATGCTCCCTTGTGGGTGAGCCAGGGCCATGGGGGAGGCAGCTCCAACTCACCAGCGTGACACCATTCACATAAGTACTCGGCATCCTCTCTTCGCTCGCAGCAGATTGAAGGTAATGTTTTAAGAGGGTTTTCAAGCTGCTGGGAAATTGCGGCCTTGAGAAATGTTCTTTAAACCTTTTGAAATTCAAATTCCATCTCAGCAAAGATGTTGAAATGGGAACCAGAGGAAGGGACAGAAGATTGACAGTTCACCCATTCACCACAGTCGCCCCTTGCTACCGCTGCCACCCACCAAGCCCTTCAGAAGGGCAGTTGGGTTGCTCTGCTACGCCACTCCCAGGACCGGGTGTGGGAAGAAGTCACAAGGGGTAGGGGGAATTGATGTCAGGAATAGCCTGACTCGGGGTCTGCTGATGGAGCTGCATGGCCGGCTAGGTCATGGGGGTGGGGTGCCAGGCTGCTTGGTAGCTGAAGCCAGAAACAAATCATGGGTCTAACCATGGGAATGCAAAGAGCAGCAACTGTGCAGTCTTGTAGAGATAGTCTAGGTAGATGCTCTTCACTTAGTTATGAGAGACCCATTCTACAGGTGTGGTTGACATCCAAATGGTGATGATACTGGGAAATAAGGTAATAAGGATGACTAGGCTACATCTCGAGATTGTCTGTTAGCCCAATAAGGAGATGATAGCTAAATGTGAAATTCTGAAGGACAAAAGCAGACAAAGGGGTCACCCTATGAGGAAGTGGTTGTGTGTTCCCTCTACCAGCAAGGCACGGTTCACAGTCTTTCCCCATAAGTGGAACCAATCGCAGTAACATGTAGCTCTTAAGGCTGCCTATTATATTAGATAAGACAACCTTTGAAAATGCAAATCCAGCCCCTATTATAAATACTTAAAAACATGTCAGAAATTATTGCTGTATAAAGAGCAATGTATAATCCTTCCCTGCCAGGTACATTGGTCCTCACTACCCCCTTGTCTTCTCCTTTACTACTCCAGAGAGGAGTGGGTTAATGATGCATGAGTTTCCCCCACTACACATGTCTGGGAGTTTCTGAACAGGCCCATTAGCATTCCTATGTACCTGCAAGGATTACATAGATTCCTTACTTTCTATCATTGATTTTTTTCCATTTAATTTATCACCTTCCAAATCCTTCTCAGGCTAGATGTCATCTGATATTAGCGACTGATTGGAGAGAAAGTGGCTGCTCCAGATAAGCTGGCATTAACTTTGGATAAGCAAGAAGGTTGTCTGAAACAAATGATGGATGGTCTGGGTTTGAATCCAGTCAAACACTCAGTTCCATGATGAGGTAGAAATGCATCAGATACAGGCTTATCCTGTCTCTGATTGAGCAGCCTGAGAATGGAGTTCATGGATTGAGAAACACAGTGTCTCTTGTTAGAAGGGAAAGGAGAAATAAGGAGACCATCTTCAACACATAAACTTTGAGTTCTTGTTTCAGCAAGGGCATTCGCATGAACACTATAGCAGGAAGCAACATACAGGGCAAGCTTGCTTTACTTTAGTAACAACATCACTAAAGTAAAAGTCATATTGTCTAATACCAACCTGGGAGAAATGCCAGTTTCAGCAGCAAAGTATGTCATAATTATGTAATTATTTAACACTTTTCTTTGACTAACTCAAGTTGTTTGTAAACAGACTGAAAACACCAAGGGAAACTTACTCAAGTAAAGCCAAGTGTTGAATGGCTAACTCTTGACCCACCTCACTGATTTAGTATAGCAGTGGCTAGAATAAATCAATACTACCTGTCATCATGGGCTCTAGTGAATCCTTTATCAAAGTCCCAACCCATTTGCTATGTGTGAATTTCCCACTCCATAAATAGAGTACTCACATCGCTTTTCATTAGCCATCTCAATTAGTGGTCGCCAAACATTCTTTTGTCCACTGCTTCATTTTCTAAAGAACAACTTGAAAGAAATTCAAAGAGGGGAAAAATGAGGCCAAATGACAATTCTTAAGGCAGAGCTCAAAGAAACTGAGGTGTAAGGGATGGTATTTATACACCTCAAGATACTCAGCTCTCCTCCGAAGAGGTGAACAGAGGGGTGAGAAACTGCCTCAGTCGGTGAAGCACTGACTGTGCAGTCGTGAGACCTTAGTGCTATTCCTAGAACCAGAGATACTAAGTGGCAGTCATGATGGCATAAATATGCAATCATTGTAATGGGGGAAAAGACAAGTAGATCCTTGGGCTTATTGTACAGGTGGCATAAATTAACTGATAAGCTCCTGGTTCCACGAAAGACTCTGCCTCAAATACAAACATGGAAAGCAGCTGAGGATTCTACTTGACATTTACTTCTAGTCTCCACATGCATGTTTCTACTTGCTCATGTCCCACATTATCACATATGCAAGTCATTACATATAAAGCACACACACATGCACACAAAGCACATGGGTGCACTCAAAGTGGGCAAAACAGGATGTAAGAACCTGGATGGCAACTGAAGGGAGGGTTTGCCATATGGATTGATGAGATGTAAAGGACCCACACAAATCATTCCCATAAAACATGGGCTGATGATCTGAAACAATTTACCTCTTGATAATGGCCCTGTGTACCTTGTTTAATGCTCAAGACATTGTACCTCAGCAGAGAAAGCACCCCCAGTTATTCCCCCATGCTCTACTTTCCTCTGTAGGGCACAATCACTTTCTCTGCTTAGAGTAGTAGTTCTCAACTTTCCTGTAGTTGGAGGCTATTTATTTGTTTCCTGGCCACGAAGACCTGAAATAACTACACAGAAACTATATTAATCACACTACTGTCTGACCAATAGCTTAAATGTATTTCTGGCTAACTCACATCTTAAATTAACCCATTTTAATTATTTTATATTTTACCATGAGGCTCATGATTTACCAGCAAGGTTCTGGTGTGTCTCCTGAAGTGTCTACATGGCTTCCCACTGACTCCGCCTTCTTTGTCCCAGCATTCAGTTTATGTTTCCCATGTAGTTCTACTCTGCCTTACCACAGGCCAAAGCACCTTCTTTATTCGTTAACTAATAAAGGCAACACATAGACAGAGGGACTTCCCATACCATTTCCCCTTTTCTGTTAAATGAAAAAGAAAGTTTTAATTAGAGCACAATAAAATTACATATAACAAAGCAGGTATCAAGCAAGAATTACAGTTACAATATTTACATCTACTTTATCTTTTATCATAACCAAGGAAAACTATAACTATCTTGATGGAGGAAGGTCATTGGTCAAGTAATAAACCTATTGGCCTCATAGGTTAAAACATAGGTGGGAGGAGTAAACAGAACAGAATGCTGGGACGAAGAGGAAGTGAGGTAAGATGCCTCAGACAGACGCCATAGCTCAGCTCTCGGGGGCACACGCAATGAAGCTCCGACCCAGGATGGACGCAGGCTAGAATCTTCCCTGTAAGTGCACCTTGGGGTGCTACACACATTATTAGAAATGGGCTAGTCCAGGTGCGAGAGTTAGCCAAGAAGAGGCTAGATATAATGGGCCAAGCAGTGTTTAAATGAATACAGTTTGTGTGTTGTTATTTCAGGGCATAAGCTAGCCAGGCAGCCGGGGTGCTGGGGACGCAGCCCTGCCGCTCCTATTACAACACTATCTATTCTTCAATTCCATCAAAGACTCCACAAGGATATAATATTACCTAAGTAAACAGGAAGTGCATTGTAAGCAACTTTCAAAACTCTAGAATTGACAGAGACATCTCACTGCCTGGACAGTCACTCATAGTTCTTTTGTACCATTGGGGCACCCATCTTCAGCCTACAGGCCCATAGTTTCTGGCAGACTTTTCCACAAAGCAAGAAATTTGAAGATCTCTTATGCTTGGTAATTGAAAAGTTCATCAGTTTCTTTTGTGTCCTACAAAATGTCTGGCAGTTCTCTCATGAAGCAGTAACCCCAAAGGACTATCTCACCTTCTTTAGGCAACTTTAGCAGTCATTTTTTCTGTGGGTCCTGCATGTCCAGTTCATACAGTATAACATCAAGCAGTCCAGGCAAGAACAGTTTCTTAAACATATCTTTGTATATCTAGGAAACCTAACTAACATAACTACAAGCTTGACTATTATAGATGACTATTTACCTGTATTTGTTAATTACACATGACATTTTTAAATGAGTGGCACAAACACAACACATTTCAAGAGCAGAAATATACATATAACAAAACTGACCTAAAATTTGTATCATAGATCAAGATCCATACCAATGCAAAGTATTTATCCCTACAGCATATCCCTCTTTAAATATAAATAAACATTTATAAACAGTATTTGGGAATTTGGGCATAATTCTCTTCAAACTACTTCCTGTTGTTTATTGGGTAAATCATTTTTAGGGTTCACAGAGACCTCCCGGTGAGGGTTGTTCCATCAAACCATGTTAGACTTGGAGGAAACACCAGGTTTTCATCTTCTATGAAAACAAAAGCAGAACCTCTTTTCCACAGCAGCATAACCTTAGACCGAAATTTTTAAGTCAAGATATATTTAAAGTATATATGTTGGTTTAACTTAGCAATCCATACAATGAAATGTCTCTCTGTACTTAGCTCATTCACAGTCAAAAAAATTAAAGAAAACATAATAATATACATAATCTAGACTTTGTGCATATTCCATCTTTACGTGGCTTTTTATTTTTAATTTTTTTTGCTCCTCTAATCTATGACTGTTTATACTTCTTTATAACTGTCTATACTCTTTTTCTCCTCTCTCATGCCTACATACATTTATCCAACACAGTGACTCATTTAGAGGTTTTTTTTTCCATCTGAATTTGTCTTTATTGTGTGAGTATGTGAAATGACTTTTTGATCAGGAATGCCTTTTTTTTTTTCAATGTGAAGTGGGCATGGCTAAGACCAAAAGTTCTGCTTGCTCGCTCTGCCCAGTTCAACATGGCCAAGGCATCTTCACTGCCTCTGAGAACCATTATTTCTGCTCCAGATCCAGGGTCCCAGAATATCTGTATTGCCATTAAGCAATTTGTAAAATGCCGCTCACACACCCCATTTAAGTGGTTGGCTTCCTGAAAGAGCTAGAGTTCGTGCTGGCAACATGAACCAGGAAGCCGCTGGTTCAAAAATGCACTTTTTTTTTCTGCTACTACTAAATCAGGAAGACCTCTCTTAAAGGAGCTGTGGCATTCCTTCTTACCACCAGCAAACAGAGCCCATTCAAAAAGAAAAAAAGTCTGCTAAACTTTGTTTTTGCTTTTTTTCATGTGTCTAAAATTCCTTTCCAAGCTCTCTCAGGTTTTATGTGGATTTAGCTGCACACGTTGGTGCACCAATCTGTAGTTGGAAGCTGTTCCTTTGAAAGACTTCCCACACCACCTTCGTAATGCTGCAACCCTTTAATTGAATAAAGCTCCTCATGTTGTAGCGAACCCCCAACCATAAAATTATTTTCTTTGTTACTTCACAAAGATAATTTTGTTAATAATATGAATCCTAAATATCTGTGTGACTATGTAAATATCTGTGTTTTACAATGGTCTTGTGCGACCCCTATGAAAGGGTCTTTAGACCCACAGAAGGGTCATGGACCACAGGTTGAAAGCAGCTAGTTAGAGCAATGGTATGTCCTCTTCTTACTTGTGTTGTTCCTACTGATTCTCCCAATCTCAGTTTCCTCTTTGGCCCACTAATTCAATGACACTGTGTCTTTCTTACATGATTCTGTGCAAAGCTTATAATCCCCATCTTAGTGTTTGTCATAAATCTGTAAGTGGACATCTAGTGAGACCAGCTTGAGGGTACGTGAGTGAGACACAGACGTAGTACTGTTTCACATAATCCAAGGATAAGAAAGAAATTGGGGCTCAGGAAAGTACAAGAGCTAATAATTGGAAGTCCACATTTCTGCTCACTTCTGCATATCTGCTGCATTCTCATCTGTCACTGTAAAGCACACATGGGTATATGGGGAATGAGACAATCCACAGCTCCATCCATTTGCGTAAAGCTAAATGTCCCTGGATGACATCCTCAAATTTTTACCATAATCTTATTGACTCCATTTAAGTTAGGCATCTGCTAGAGGGATAAATTTAGAGATGAGATCAAGGACTATGAGATGGGGTTTTATTCCCACAGATGAGCAGGACAATGGGGTTTGTAATTTCTCATTCATATGACTATAGGCTCCACTATAAGTAGGCTTTCTAAAAGTAGGTCACTCTGCCATGCCTATTGTATTACCATTGTAGTCTCACAAAATTGTGCCAGACACATAAAAATGCTCGATTCGTGATATAAAAATAGCTTGTATAATTCCGTCTACATCAATGACATCCCATTTCTCTGTCTCTGTCTCTCTCCTTCCTTTTTCCCTCCATTCCCACTCCACCTTCCACACACTAAGCCCTACAAGTGCCAAGAGCATTGGCTTAATACCTCGTCCATATTAACCTCTGTAAACATCTTCCTTATCCTCCATAAATACTCCCAGAGAATTTGCACTTTGTAAATCTTTCCATGTGAACTAAAAATAAGAAACATCAATTATTTCTAACTTGCAGGGTCGTAGGCATGGTGATAGGCATGTTACATATTTTATCTCTAATCTTCATGACACTCAATATTTCCTCCTAGAGTTCAGACATATCTGAATAACTTGTTTGGGGTCACAACTAATAAATATCTCTCCACCATCCAAAAGCAAACTCTTATCACTTTCTGCTTTTTAACCTCTCCACATATGTGACTCAGAAGTCTATAAGCCTCTCAATCCAAATGCTGTAGTTTAATTTATGTCTGTCATCTCAGAGTCTAGCACACTGCATATTTCATATGAGCATACTAAGTATACTCAATAAATACTTGTGGAAGAAATAATAAATTGAGCAAATAAATAGAAGAATTCTACTTACAGAAAGCAGGAGCACTCAATAGAACTGAGGTTTCCCTCTATCCCAACAACTTTGTTGTCTTAAATCTAAGTCAACAAAATAATTCATAGGAAGAAAAAAAGTCAATTCCACATAAACTGTACACCTAAAGAGTGGAATGTTAGAAAGTAAAAGCTTCTAGAAAGATCTAGCATATTATGGCATATACCTGCAATATAAACATTGGAAAGACTGAGGAAGAATGATCATGAATTCTAGGCTAATCTTGATCATGTAGTAAGTTCTAGGTCGGCATGAGCTATATAACATGATGTTGCCTCAAAACAAAGAAACAAACAAACACACTTAAAAACCTCTAGAAAAAAATATTGACAACTATATGACCTTTGGAAAAGTAAAATATTCAAAAAGGCTCTAAATGAAGGAAGAAAAGATTGGGAGAGTTTGCTATATAAAGGAGCCCCAAAAGACACCCCCCCAAAAAAATACAAGCTACAGCAATTACTTTCAGTTGTCTAATATAACTAGATGTTATTGCTGAAGTCAACACACTATTTTTAAATATTTTTTAGATTCCTTTATGGGTAAAAATGTTTTACCTACATGCGTGTGTATGTACCATTTGCAAGTCTGGTGTTCGTTGAGTCCAGAAGGTGATATTGATATTGATATTGAATCAGAATTAGGAATGGTTATTAGCCATACCTAGCTGGAACAAAACTCTGGTTCGGGGCAAGAGGAAGAGCATTCTGAGCCACTGAGCCATCACTTCAGCTTTAACACACACTTTGATTACAAACATATAGAAATTAATTTTGAACTCACCAAGAGGCTTTCTCTTTGCTAACTATCTTTCATAGGACTAGAAGGTACTATGTGTGTTGCTGAGGCAGACCTCAGTGGCCATATCTAGCACTAGACCTGCATGTTATAATCCCAATTTATGAGGAGAAAATCTTCCCAATGGTGCAATGATGGCAAGACTGTTTATGTGAGCAATTAACTGCTCTCTTAATTGAACTTGAGGCCTGCTTCACAGGGGAGAATTTATGCTGATACTACACACATGGTCAAAATGCAATAAATTGAGAAGTCAGAGGTCCAAATGGGGAACTGACAGATGTTGTTTGGCTAAGTAGTTATGGTGCTAAGTTTCTTTCTAAATATTTATGTTAACAGATTTGTGAAGTTCTCAACTTTAATCTGAGAAGTTTCTTAATTCAGTGGATAGTGGTCAATGAAGGGACTCTTTGCTATTTGAAGTGCTGAAAAATATGGGAGCTTGAGTGTTCAGTCATAGATTGACTTCACTCAAAGCTCAAGGACTGTCTGTGAAGTTTGAAGAATGGCAGACTGAGCCAGAGGATAAGGGAGAAAATTATAAAATGCCATACAATGGACATGATGGGATTGTTACATGCATTGAATTGAAGAAGCTCCAATTGTTTGTATAAGACCTGCACAAGAGCAAGCCAATCAAAAGTTCCAGTGTACAACGGGGAAGGAACTCCCAAGAACCCTCACCTAGTCGAGGAGCTACTAATGGTTGTGCATATGGACAAAACTTACTGGACTCAACCAGTGATTCCTTTATATGACATGACATAGAGAAAGAATATTTTGGGGGGAAGGCTGTCCCAATGGGAGTTAGTGGCAGAGAGTAAAACGATGGATATGATTAAGAGGCACTGTACACATCTGTGAAAATTTTCAAAGAATAAACAAATTTTTATTAGGACTTTATATATATAAGTTCTCATTAAGGATGACCAAACACATGGGAGAGTAGAAAATAATATTCAGGACTCACATCCAGAAAAGAAAGGGCAATCAACATATTTACAGATCTGTAACAGCAGAGAAATTCAAGGGCTATGGGAAGGTACATGGGACCGCTGAAGCTTGCATGTCATATTAGTGACAGTGTCAGCTGGTACACTTGTTCAGGTAGAGTGATCTTCCTGCAACCATGCAGCAAAATATGGGCAAAAGACAGAATATGTCTCAACAGTGCATCAGATAAGTACATTGTGGTAGAACCGAATAGCATGCTATAGTTTATACCCACTCCTAAGAGAAATGGTCAAGGGAGTTTAGAGCCCAAGGTATTTATTGAGAATAATGGCTATGAAATGAATGGATACGGTCAAGGCTTCAAACCACACTGTAGATCTGATATTTGTGAAAGAGAGTGGGAGAAGGGAGAAGGGCTCCACGCTATGTATGTGTCCTGAGGACGTCTGACTTGGGCTAGTAGGGGCATTCAATACAAACATTGTCCATGGAGGACCCCCAAATGTAACAGAAGGGATAGGCCTGAATTATCCCTCTCAAGCACATCACTGTGGGCTAGTTGCTGTTCCTAAAGACCCTGGCCTGCACTTGAATGCTCCAGCAGACCCCAGAGCCCTCATAACTAGAGTCTCTTGTGTGGTAGAAGACTATAAAATCAATTCAGGAAAACAAATTACTATAGAACATGGTAGCATGGAAAGACCATGCAATCATAACCCTAACAAAAGAACCCAGACTCCAAAGATTATAGAGGTCTATGCATATAGACCTCAAAAAACATTCACAAGTAGTGTTTGCACTAATAGGAATACACACCACATGAACCCAGAGAATAAAAGCCTAAGAGAATAAAGGCTTTGTAGGCATTTGCAGAAAGTTGTGGAAAGAACAAAATACATTTGGCACAAAAGACACAAATGCATTTATCAAAATATGTCTATTATTAGTAAACTTCTATTGTTCATAGGAAGCAGGTAACAGGGCTCTTTTGTTTGTTTGTATAAATAACTTTTTGATGGGTTAATAACTATCATATTTTTCATTCAGAAAGTCCTGGGCAGACTAATAATAGCCTAACACAGCACTTCTCAACTTCTAGGTGACACAAGGAAAAACAAGAGAAATGCCAATTAAGATGTTCCTTTTAATTGGGCTTGCATTCTGCTTTGCATAATAATCCTGGCCTGTGTTTTTAAATATGATCTCCCTGTAGCTCGTCCCCACACAATGATTGCCATTCTCCCTTTTCCTTTGGTTGAGCCCAGCCTGCAAATATCCTCAGAATGATAGGGCAGTGGAGAGAAAATTGGGAAATGTTTAGACCACATCACTGCAGTAAGACAATGTGTTGGGGAACAGAAGGGAGTTGTAGAGGCTCAAAGAATCTAGGTGCTACTCACACAATCAGCAAACAAAAGCTAGAGGAGTACTCATGCTGCTCACGGCTGCTTTCCTCCATGCACTGCGACACACAGCTAAACACAAGCTAACACACATGGAAGGGAGCAGAGCGTCATAATGGAATAGGATGTATGTGAACTGAGTTTGGTCTGAGCACTACTACTAGCTGGATCTTTGAAGTGTTTAAACATTCTGGGCTTAGGTTTCAAGGTTAGAAGCTGAAGAAACTCAGCCACTTGATCCTGAGCTCGTCCTGATGGTTTTGCATTCTGATTATGAGTCCTGCATATGTGTCTTGTGATTTTTAAGCAAATTAGCTTCTTAAAAAAAGAATTAATAAGGTAGTCATGGAAGACATTTTGTCAGGACATTTTCTTTCCTTTTTACCTTTTCCTTCTGTAACAGAAATCCAATTTTAGTCTCCATTACCTGTTCCTTGAAAGAGAAAAGAAAAGGTCTCTCTATCCTAGATTTGACTATGCTGCCTATCTAAACTACAGCTCATAAAATAGATCCCTCACTTGCATTTGCTTTTAAACATGGACCCCTAGCAGATCCTGGGTGAGGGGAATGCATGGAGAAGGCACATAACAGATGGGGTCTTCTATGCTCCAGGTTGTGTTCTATCTAAGTATGACTCCTGGAGCTGTGGAAGCTGATATGGGGCCCTCAGGGTAGCCAATCTGAGATGAGGACAGTGCTGGTACCCTGTGGACGACAGGTGCTTGATATCAAGTACTTGGTACTTGATGACATTCAAAGTCACAGATATTACTGTTCCCTGAGCAGATATTACATGAGATATATTTGTTCATTGTTGAATCCAGCTTGATCCATTATTTTCCTACTTTCTGCCAAAGATATCCTGATCTATCAGGCATGATAATATTTACCATGCAGAAGGATTGTGAATATGCCTCGTGCCAGAACTTATGATTAACAATATATTTGTAGCAAAATACATAAAGACATTAATTATATTACTTGACACACATACACATGCTCACGCACACACATATAGATGATAGATAGATAGATAGATAGATAGATAGATAGATAGATAGATAGATAGATTATAGATTATAGATTAGATTATAGATAGATGATAGATTAGTCTTTAAATCCACAGAGTTTTACTATTAAGTAAGTAAAGAGTACTTACTGCCAAGTTCAGTTCCCATGGCCCATGTTTGGCAACTTATAATCACCTATAACTCCAGCTCCAGGGAATCAATACCCTATTAGAGCCTCCATGGACATCTGCATACACGTAGTATACATGCACACAGTTGCACATATATACACACATAAAATAATAGAACTTATTTTAAAGTGATCAATAGATACTATATACTAAAACAAGGTGACTTTGGAGATTAAAACAATGATCAGACCAGCAACTCTTCAATTTCCAAAGCAGTATCTGGAAAGTTAACTTTTGTCTGATTTGATTCTGCCTTTTTCCTCCCCCTATACCAAGGACATTGGTACTAAGGATGTTGAACAGTCATTTACATATTAAAAATTCATAACCTGATGTGCTTTTAGGTATTGAGAAAAGATAAAAGAAATGGGCAACTTTGGAAACGTAAGAGCGTGTGCAGTGATGAGGCATGCTTATTGGTAGCAATCAAGTGACAAAGAAAATCCCAAATCCTGAGAAAGCACACCAGGCTGTATAAACTGTACTCACCCTCAAAGGTATTGCAGCTGCTGCCAGCTTATAGAGCACCAGAGAGATGATTATAGAGCCCCAGAGAAACTCTAATGTGCCATTAGAATCCTTTAATCCTGGGACATGTCATCTCCTTCCTATCGGCTCTGTTGAGTGTCAGATAGTTAGTAGTTTATGTCAAGTACGATCCTTCGGTAGTTCGGGCAGTGTAAATAAATGGCTAAGAGGACTTACCCTGGGCCGGGACATTTTCATCACTTGGTCTGTGCTGGCTCAGTGAAAGACCTGTGGCAAACATTGAACAGTAAGTGGCACTTCAATCGGCCATCAGATCAGTGAGCTCTGGGACTACAGGAAATCCAGAGAGGAATCTAAACAGAAAAACACGGCTTCCCTCCAACGTTTCTCTGCTGATTTTAGGCAAAGCCAAAGCCTTTCTGGCAGTGACTAAAGTCGAGATTATGAAAATGGTTAGGACAAGAGATGGCTGTCTGAGACCGAAGTGCCTCAGCATCAGGATTTGTAGAAGAGACCAGAAGTCCTTCAAGATACACCTGTTACTGCCAGCCCTGCGCTTCCTCTTCAAGGGGAGTGGGTGGAATTTCTTATCCTCCCTTCTCTGTGGAAGTGTGGCTCTCAATTGGCTTACACGTTTTGAAGTCAGCATTGCCACAGTAAAAACTGAAAGCACTCTCACTTTCATCTCATAAAAGACAGAGTTATTCTAAGTATAATTGGGTTCCAAGTCTAAGTCACATCATTCCACAGCGGGGAAAATGAACTGATGATTAGTGATACGCACGCTGTGTCCTATAGAAGGAGGTAGATGTGTAGGACGAAGTAGGAGTCAGGAGAGTGGTAGAGACGGGGGTAAGAGAGGGTTTCCTGAGTATGTGGGGGGGGGGAGAGGGAGGGAGATCAGAATACATTGAACATATCTAAAATTGTCTAATACATTTTTTTTAGTTCTAAAGAGATGCCAATAAATATTTTGTAGTTGAGAACCTATCATCTTCCTCCTATATCCACTTGACATAAGGAACAGTGATGAGGCCACAGGGATCTATTTTTAAAAACCACTCACATTGCTATGGGCTCCACCCAGAGGACCAAGCTGCCTCCCAGCAATTACAATCTCTCCAGAGGTTTAGGATGTCAAGGTACCAACTTAGGAGGATCACATTCACATCACAGCACTGGAAACCAAACCAGAGGCTATAAGGTGTTATCTTTGTTCTACTCCTGGCATTAGAAACAAAAAGCATTGGCACCAAAGGAAGGTTTGAGTTGGGGAGGGGAGGAACTTATATAAGACAAAATCAAATAACCTGCAAAATCTTCCCTCGGTGTGGATGCAATAGCTCCTTGAGTGACAGAGTATAGTTTCCCAGTGAGGGAAGACTCTCACTTCTCCCCAGGGTCTTGCTCGTGCTCTCCAATACACTCATCACTAGCGTATTGATGGGTATATGCAGAAGTTACTCATGATGGCGGAGGACAAATCTACGATATTAGCAGCTCGCTTTAGTCATTTGTATCTGGACACACACACACACAAAAGCAGAGAGACCAGTTCTTTACATTAGCAGCAAGTTGGATAATGAATCCTAAAACTGCAAATAATTGTAACATTAATAAGATCTCATTTAAATATTTACAGTGTCAAAAGTGTTAAATGTGGTGCAATTCACAAAACAGACTGGAGAAAGTTCTGTACAACACATCAAGTCACCTCTTCAACAAACAAATTGCATGTGACAGAGACAAGGATAAAAAGAGGAAAACCTAATATCAAAAACTATCAAAGGAAGTTTAAGACATTTTTCAATGTGTGACTTATAATAGTTAATTAATAGGTATCAATGATGGGGAAGAGTGAGGGAAAATGGGGAGACAGCTAAAATTAAGGGCCATTTGAGGGATAATATAGAAACCTAATATAATAGAAGCTTCCTAAAATTTATACATATATAAAGGTATTCTAAATTAAATTGCCAAACAGTGGGGAAGCCAGAGCCCAAACTGGCCATCTCTTATCACCAAATGAAGCTTCCACTACTGGAAATGGGTTATTGAGTTGTTGGCCAAAGAAGCCCCATGGGAACCACCAAACAACCAAATCTGTTGCCAAGACTATAAGCCTGTTGCTGAAGAAAAACCTATACAGCTCACTGACCACATAAAAACCAAGCTGGTGCCTACTCAGAACTTTCAATCCACAGCTTATTACTCTTGGTACCAGAAGGTACTCTGCATGCTACTAAAAGAGAAATGTAAATAACAACCCAGATATAAAACCTTCAATATACAGATGTGCCCTACCTTCAAGATATGCTGGTGTAAAAGTGACTGCGAGCCTGGGAGAGTAACCAATCAATATCTGATTTGATTTAAGGTCTACGCCATGAAATTGAACCCATAGCCAAGGCTGCTTGGAAGACCAAGAACCTGAGACTAGATAACCCAGGGACCTCAGGTAAAGCAAAATACTTCTCTTCTAAATAATAATAATAATAATAATAATAATAATAATAATAATAATAATAATAATAATAACAATAATAATTTAAAAAGTAGCAATAATATGACTTCTAATTAAATCTGCTATGTTCATAGATCTTGCCTTGCTAGTCATCATCAGAGAAACTTCCTGTGCAGCAGATGAGAACAAATGGTGAGACCCACAGCCAGCCAGACAACCCACAGCCAGCCAGACAACCCACAGCCAGCCAGACAACCCACAGCCAGCCAGACAACCCACAGCCAGCCAGACAACCCACTGAGGCCTGAGTTTCAAGTTACCTTTATTCTCTGCTCATTGTCTGGCTGAAGGGAACTTAAAACTCTCAGCCCTAAATGGGATGTCTCCATCAAATCCCTCTCCTTACGGCTCATGGAATCCGCAAAAAGGGAGGTGGAAAGAGCATTTGAGCCAGAAATGGAGGACACCAAGGACACAGGGGCCTCCAAATTAACAAGACTGTTGCAAACAGGAAGTCACAGAGATTAAGACAGGCAGGCACAGGGTCTGCACAGATCTGAGACAGATGGCGTCTTAGAGCTGAAAGGAGAAAGAGGAGATGAGGACACAAATTCCCACTCCTAATCCAGAAGCTCTCTCCAATTGATAAACACATGGAAATGAAAATTGAGTTTTCTCCAAGGGAGTCTCACGGGGGAAACCAACTACACTTAAGGGCAGGCCACACGTCCAGCAGTAGATGCCAACAGAAAATGAACTCAATGGCATCTTTGGAGGTTCCTTTTTCTTATAATGTTGTGTCAGCGCTTTTTGTTCATTTTTTCTTTCTTTATAAATTATATATATTTCCCCTGCATATATAACATGGCTTCCAGTTTTGATTTCTTCCTGGGTTCCTGAGTGTGGGGGTTTGACTAGGAATGCCCCCATAGGCTCATATATTTGACTGCTTGGCCATTCCTGACCCTACTTGACAAAGATTAGAAGGTGTGGACTTGTTCGAGGAACTGTGTCACCACGGGTGGCCTTTGAGGTTTCAGATGTTCAAACCCTGCAGGCTCAGTGTCTCTTTCCTTTCTGCTGCCTACAGATAGGGATGTAGATGCTCAGTTTCTCCAGCGCCATGTCCACCTGTGTGCAGCTGTGCTGCCTGTCATCTTGCCTGCCATGATGACACTGAACTAGTCCTCTGAACCTGTGAGTCAACCCCAATGAAATGCTTTCCTTTGTAAGAGGTGCCTTGGTCATGGTGTCTCTTCACAGCAGGAGAACAAAGACAAAGACCAGGTATTTGAGTGAGTAGGTCTCTGGGTCTCTATTGGCTTCGTGTGCCTTTTCTTGAGTTCTTTTCTTTCTGTTTGCTTTTGTCCTCTTCCACTGTGTTTGTTTTTGTTTCATTTAATTTTATTATTATTATCCCCGAGAAGCCTGCTTATCTTCTAATGCGAGACAGAAAGGGAGCAGATCCAGATGGAAGGGGAAGTAGTGAGAAACTTGGAGGAGAGAAGGGAAAGGAAACCATAATCACACAATACTATATGAAAAAAAATTATTTTCAATAAAAGAAAACAAATGACGTGTCAACTTCAGTGGATCACAATGTGACCAGTTGAAAAAGTTTTCCTGGGTATGTCTGAGAAGGCATTTCTAAATGAGATTGGCACTTGAATCTGAAGCCTTAATAATACAGATTTCCCTTCCCTACAGAAGTGGGCATCTAACCTTTGGAATGTCTGAAGAGACCAAAAGACTGAAGAAGCTATGCTCAGTCCCTGCCTTCCAATCTCAGTGTAAAACCTGGGGCATTTTATGTCATTTTCTTTTTTCTTCCAGTTGAGATTTAAACCACGGGCTCTTCTGTCCTCAGGCCCATCTCCAGCTTGAGAATAAAGACTGTGTACCTTCTGAGCCTCTACGACAGCATGGAAACCAACCTGCACGCATACAGTCACATCCCTCCGCTTTCCTTCCCCTCTCCCATTTCCTCTCCTCACTCTTCTTCGCTTCCTTCCTCTCTCCTTGTGCTGGACTCCACCCAATAGTTTTTTTAAATATGCACAATTAAAGACCATTAGAATTCAGGCATCGGTTCAATTATGACTTATCGTAAGCAATTATTTTCATGTTTCAGGTGTGATAATGACAGTTAACTACATTAAAAATCTGTTCTTGCAAGATAAAAGCTGATATGTTTACAGATCAAATGGTTCATGGATGGGGAGCTATCAAAAATTAATGGGGGGCAACAATAGAAGAGTGAGATCATAGAAGACTAGTAGGAGTTAGTCCATTGTTGAAGTAGAAAATATGAAGATTTTCCTCATATATCTTCCTATGCTTAAAGTTCCCCACAGGAAAAGACCTTTTTCAAAAAAAAGTATGTAGAATTTAAAATTTATTTTAAAACAATTTTATCTAGAATTTTGACACTCATCACAAATTTGGGTCCTGGTCTTAATCTTAGTAGGCAACCTAGAACAATCTACAGGACCATCAACTTCTTTAAAAAGAAGGTAAGAGATGCTAGTCTCGCAAAACCTTACACCTACCAGAATTGATATGTTTAATAAGACTACCAAAGTCATTATATGTTCTTAATACAAATGCATTTTCTTGTTTAGTCCTTTATGCTATGGAGAATGAATACTGGGGTGAAAGTAGGAACTGAAATGGGGAAATTAAAAACTGTTGAAAAGCAAAACAAAATTATAAATTTTCTGAAAGGGGAATTTGCTCTTTAAATTGAATTGTTTTAGTATTGACAACAAGCAAGAGAATAGAAGTGTGCAGAATCTCCCATATAAAATTATTTGACAGCATATTATGTGTTTGGTGTAACTACTCATCAGAACAATAAAAGTGGGTAAAATAATCACTGTTATTAGGCCCTTAATTTGAATTAGTATAACGAGGTCCTTGCCTGCTGCCGTCTGTGATCTCTGAACACTGGTGACTTGATCATCTGACCGTGAGTGTATGAGGGCTCAAACTGACTCTCACCCTGTTCCATGTTGGCAGGAACTGATGAGGACAGTTGCCAGGAGACAGGCAGTGACAATTGTCTTTAAACAGTATATTACCACTTTCAGAAGACAATCACCAAAAAAGGCTTATAATTTATTGTTTAATGTGACAGAAGTTCATAGCATAAGAGAATTCTGTAACTGTGATAGCTTTTAAAAATCAGAGAGTCTTGGGAAAGAGAGGGTGATCTTGGTGTGAGTATTTCATTGGCTGGAGTGAAAGGCAAGTCATTCCAGGTTTGGGGATAGCCAGAATGATACTCACAAGAACGGGGAGTCCACATAGTCAACAGGACCCTGATTAATAGAGTCAGGCTCCAATCAATGTTGGCTGTGAGTGAAAATCTACACGAGATTCTTCTCATCCTGTTAAGTGCCTTCTTCAAAAGCTGAAACATTATGGCTACAACAGGGCTAGCAGAGGAAATGAAATGGAAGCCTATAAACCACAGAGTGTGTAACAAGAATGCAAATTCAGAGGATAAGAGGAGTTTAACGTTGGGCTTGTACAGTAAAGGTGCCTTAGGTAGACCCAAAGGCCAGGGATCTGTGTGTCTGTGTGCGGGCCTCTAGTGATCATTAACGTTTGAGAGGGAAAATATGTTACACAGCCCTGCGAGTAAAAATGATTACGGTATTCCTTGTAGCTATTTCTGTATGTCGTAAAACCAGCAGGACTTTTCAGAATGGGCTGATATGTTTTATCCCAGTCCTCCCTGAAGGGAATTAAAAGGCTGAGACCTGTAGAGATTTATTGGCTTGACAGGATGAAAACAATACCAAAAGGAGGACGTACATTCCAGTGAGTTACTACAAAGCCTGGGCTTGCTGTTTTGAAGCCAGCTTCTGGCAGACTGTTTCCCAGTTAAGGGATTAGAAGAACCAGTCATTGATCTCTTGCTTCCAAAGCTAACAAAGAATTCCCCACTGCCACACCCAGAAGCTGTTTGCTACACCCACAGTATTTTAGCAGCAGGCTACAGGGGAGGCTCTTTGTTTTCTCTGTGATAATCTGAAAACCTCATGATGTCCTAAGTAGGGGAAGAATGGGGAAACAAAACCTCTGCAAACATTTCCTTATGATCCCCTCGAAACTGGGCAAGTTAGAAATTGCTTTGGACAGTGTGCAAAGCCGAACACAACCAGGGCTCTTTGAGAAGTGTCCTGTCGCCCAGTCAAGGGGTGTGACTTACTGCACAGGGCAACAAAAACACTGGCTCCAGACTGAACAGTTCCAGGTTCAAGATGAGGTATCTCCATGGCTCTGTCTGCGACGCCAAGTTGAATAAGCATTCCACAGCCTATTGGGCTGAAAGTTATGATTACAGGAATTACGAATGGAGGAAATGTGATGTTGACGAAGGGGAGGTATTTTGACATGAAGTCACTGAACTCATAAACAAATATGCCGACCTCACACATCTCAAGGATTGCTACCTCCCACAAAGGAGTCATCTCGGGAAGCTGTAAGCATAAACAAGGCTGCTGCAATTCTTAAGAAGAGTTTCTGTCCCTTTTGTTTGGTCCCTAGGGATGGCAGTCCACTATTTTGAATATCCTTAAGAGTCCAAATGCTTTGACACATGAAAACAGACTTTTTTGAAATATAAAATGAAAAATAAAAGTTTGTTGAAAGCAAATCTAGAGACTGTTCTAGTGGATCAAGCTGAATAATGCCTGTTTTATTTTAAAAATAGGTTGTAAACTGAGTGGTGGTAGCACATGCCTTTTATCCCAGCACTCAGGAAGCAGAATCAGGCTGATTTTTGTGAGTTCAAGGCCAGCCTGGTCAGCAAAATGAATTTCAGGACAGCCACAGCTACCCAGAGAAATCCTGTCTCAAAAAGTCAAAAATAGATTATATGTAGCAAACTGACTATAAAAAACTGATACAGTCAGTTTCCCATGAGTGTTGCAGGGATGTGTCCTCTCACCACAACTCTTCAATATATTCTTGGAATTAATAATTGCAACAGCCCTGGAGAATGAGGAGATAGGCGTGCAGAGAGGTGGTGTGCGAATCAGTAACTTAGGCTTCACCAACGATACAACACTACTTGCTGAAAACCCAACTGAGCTGCAGACCATGGCAAATAGAGTGGTGGAAGTCAGTGACAGCCTTGGTGTGAAAGTCAACATTGAGAAGACTGAGATACAACACATGGGAAGGGCACACAGGACTTTAACATTGTAATAAAGAAGCAGAACCTCAGGCAAACAGCCAGTTTTGTCTACCTGGGAGGAATCCTCGGTTCAAAGACAGGAATTATGTCAGACATCAAGAGACAGATAGGGATAGCAAGCACTGCACTCCAGGCACTAGGAAAGGTTTAGACAGCAAGAGACATAACGACAACAGCAAACTTACAATATATGAGACACTTGTCTTGAGCTGCCTTCTTTACAACTCTGAAACCTGGACAATGAAATGCTCCTTAGACCAGCAGCTGAATGTGTTTGAGATGCATGCCTCAGGAGGATTCTAGGTGTCACCCAAAGAGATAGGCTGTGTAACAATATTAATGAACATCTCTATCTACAGAAGGAAATAAACTGCAGGATATGGCAACAGTGCTTGCTGCTTCTGCCATGTTATGAGAATGAATGGTGGCAGATACCCAAAGATAGCCCTGCTTGGAGGAGTACATGGGGTAAGGAGAAGAGGATGGCACAAAAACACTGGAGATACAGCATAAAGGAAGACTGTGGAACCTTGGGTATGACAATAACACGAACAACTAGGACTATTCAGGATAGGAACGACTGGGGAACTGTCATAACAAATGGGTTGCCCATGCATGCTTAAGCATTGCTGGGGTGCTGTGGGATTCCGCTCTGAATGCTGTGAATATGTTTTATTGCCATTGATTAATAAAGAAGCTACTTCAGCCTATTGCAGGTCAGAATATAGCCAGGCTGGAATAGAGAGAGAGAGAGAGAGAGTAGGCCGAGTCAAGGGGACGCCATGTAGCTGCCAAATGAGTAACAGCCAGCACCAGTAAACCACAGGCTCATGGCAATACACAGATTAATAAAAATGGGTTAATTAAAATATAAGCATTATCTAGACATATGCCTAAGCTATTGGCCAAACAGTGTTATAATTAAAATAGTTTCTGTGTTATTATTCAGGTCTGAGCATTCAGGAAACAAGTGGCCAGTCGCTGCCTACACCGGGGCATAAACTATGATAATAATGAGATTCACTATAACGGGGTGAACTTTAAGTCCTTTCCGTCTTGGTCTGGAGACAAATTTCAAAGAATTAAAAAAAATAATTTGGCGGAATTGGAATAAGGATTGTCTGTCACTTTGAAGGCAAAACATATTGGCCTCATGTTATTACAAAAATGTTTTATATATAAACACACAAATATTGTATACCCACCATCAAACGACAACATATACTAGAATACAAAATTTTATCTTATAGACCTATGTTAGTTTAGACACTAACTAAGATAGACATTCAAAACTTTTTACTAATGAATTGATGAGAAATTAAAAACATATTTATTAATTAGTACTTTGATTTAATATTTTTGGATAAGCAAATATTTTCTTTTTCAAATTTAACTTTTTACTGTTTCTTTGTGGGTTTCGCATCTTGCATCTCAATCCCTCCCACTCCTTTCCCAGTCCCTTTCCATCTGTCCTCTACCCTTGCAACCCTGCACCCAGTAAAAAACAGGATAAAATTTTAAAAAAAAGGAAGATCTCTTTGTGGAAGCTGAAGTGTGACACAGTGAGTCACATAGTCCTTTAATCCATACTGTTACTTGCCCGTGTTCATTGCATTGAGTAGTTGATCTTGTTGGAGGTCTCCGGTTTTTGCTACATCATCAATACAGGGCCCTCACTGGGGCTCCTCTTGGACATCTTGTTGTTCTGTGTCATGGAGATCCTGTATCTTTGAGTCTGCAGGACCAGCCCCTTCACATGCTCCAGCAGATCATAGGTGGGGTGGATGATGGAAGAGGCCAACTTATAGCTCTAGTTCTAGGTCTGGGTGGTTGCTGGGTAGGTCAGGCTGCCAGCTCTTCTTCATCCTCAATGGCAGGGTAAGCTCTCCAGTACTGCCCCAGCTAGCTCCCCTTATGCAGTAAGCAACAAGGGGAGGGGCCAGTTCTTCTGTTCTCATATCCTTGTGGTCAAGTCACCCATACCTACACAGCTAGGGTCAGCTCTACTGTGTTACCTAGTCGAGGGGTAGGGGCCACTCTGCCTAATGCTGCAGCTGGTGGGAGGATCTCTTACTTTGGTGACCTCAGGGATCGTTCTCCCACCTTCCACAGCCCCTTAGGGACATGGGGGTTTCTCTTCCTTGCCCAGAGCACCATATAGTAGGTAAAAGACGGGGCTCAGTCACTCACACTCACGTTCTCAGGACCAGTTCCCCAACACCTCCATCAATAAAGTCAACTCTACTCTGTTGCCCAGGCAAGGTGTACGGCCCACTCTCCCTAGTTCTGTATCTGGTGAGGGGCACGATCAACTCTCTCAACAGGTGGCAAGCCTCCCCCACCCCTACATGGCAGACAAGGGGTGCAGGACCAGCTTTCCCACCCTCACATCTTCAGGGCAGGCTCACCTGTGTCCTCACCAGCAGGGACAACACTACTATGGTGCCCAGGTAAAGGGCAGGGCCTGCTCTTCTGAGTGCTGCAAGCAGTGAGGACCAGGGACAAAGAGGGGCATCTCTCCCCCACCCATGCTGCATGAGAGATAAGAAGTGATGCCCCTAATCTGCTATATGATGGTGTGAACAAGGGGGAGATGTCCTCCCTCACCCACCTCTCCCCATCTGTGGCTGGCAGGAGAGCTGGCCCCGAGAACCAGTGAGCTGGCCCCGAGAACGAGTGAGCTGGCCCACCATCTTACCAGCTGTAGCACTCAGGAAAGCAGATCCTGCACCTCATCTGGGCAACTCAGTAGTGCTAGTCCTGCTGGTGTTGGTGCATCTGAGCCTCCCCAGAGGATGTAAGTGTGAGATAAACAAGTCTTTATTTTATTTGTTGCTAAAAATTACACAGGCAGTGAAACAGCTTTTTGAACTTCCGTCTGGAAATGAAGGCTTGCTTACAGAACCAATAGCTACAGCTTATCATTTCTGATCACTGGGGAATGTTTCAAGAGATATTCAGCTGTCAATTCAATCTTATCAAGTCGTGGGGAGAAAGCATAAGGGGAGAATTAAGGGAACAGACCTCTGAGTGTTGGGGAGGCCTTTGAGGACCCTGTGGAATAGTGTCAGCAAATGAGGGAAGTCTGGAGCTTGTCTCTAAGTTTGGGTGAGGAACAAAAGTAAAAACTGGCAAATAACTCCTTTTGGAAGAGAACAAGAAAACGAAGCCATGGGATGCCATTGTGGTCACCACCGGAAGAGGGGTGTGGCTTTATGCTTGCCCACGAATGCTGGGCCAGAATCTGTTCTGGAGTGGGCCAGGGGAGTTGGACCAACAGTGGTTCATGATAGTTTTTGTTTTGTTTTCCCCAAGGTCTGCAAGTAATGGCAGTTATTTAGGAAGACTAATGCCTGGGGCAAGAGCATGACACACAGCACATTTTAACCCCATCTTTGCTTCCTGCCTCCTCGTTATATCAGGATATTATTGATCATTGAAGACAGCCTCCAGAAGCCATGGATGACTGAGTAGGCCCAATGAGAAAATAATGCAGGGTTTCCATATTTAAGTGGGTTTAATAACTGAAAACAGTGATTTATAAGTAGTTTTCTTTTTTTTTAAAGAAAGCTTTAGAGGCTGAATAAATGATTGTTCAAAAGCCAATCTCTGCTCAAAGCTTCTCGATTAATGAGTTATTATCAAGAATTTGAAATCCACTACTCTCAGCGTTTAAAAGGGCTTGAAGATTTATACATATCAGAATAGCCTCTGTTTTTATAATGCTTCAAGAAAACCCATTTAGGAGACAATCATGCTTTTCCTTTTTCTGTCATTTCTTTTTTTAAGATGCCCCGAGAGACATTGCTATGTAGGAAGAAAATGATACTTGATGCTAAATGGTGTTGAAGCAATCTTCAAATGAGTGGCTCACACTGTATCTCTTCCTTAGCAAAGAAGGTGGAAACAGGAGGAAAAAAATTTTCCTCAGCTCTCTCTGAGTTCACCTATTGAATGGAACCTTCCACAAGTCAACAAGAAAATTCTTTGGAGTTGAGAGCAGACAGCATATGTCTGGTCAAGCCCAGGAACAGAATCTGTGTTTACTTGTTCTTCTCACAGGACAATATTAACCCCACTCTTTCCTTATTAATGCAAACATGCATCCCACTGGGTACAACCCAGCACACACACACACACCCTTTATGGTGCAACTCAGACAAGCCTGCCTTCCTCTGAGCTCTGCCTTCCTGCCCTTATCACCTACCCGCAGTCTGCTGAGCCGCCGAGGCATGCGGCTGAGTGACAAAGAGCCAGAAATGCGATGCTTTCTTTGGAAGGTATCAGTGAAATGTTACATTATTACCCTGATCAGGGACAGAAAAGGGAGATTCTTGAAAGGGTGTCAGATTATCTTCTTTTGTCAGAGGTTAAATGGATAATTAATTTGCATCTCTGCCTTTTTCTGCAGCCATTTTACACCTGTCTGGTGAAATAAATTAGAGACCATGAAAAACCATCAGCTCCTTTGTTTGGCTCGTGCTCAGCAAAGTCTTAGAAAATGCCCATGTTTTAAAAGCATTTAACATAACAGATATCAGGTTCCCGCCACCAGCGCTTTCAGACCCGACGTCGGTTTTATCATGAAGGCTTGAGTGGTTCCCAAGGAGCCAGCTCAATGTAGCTTCTGAAGATGCTGAGCAGACAGGGATGGGAAGCAGAAAGAAAGCTAGAGATGACTCAAACCAAAGAAAGTAGGAGAAAGAGAAGGGTGTAAGCTAGCCGGGTGGCCGGAAGGCCCGGAAGAACAAGCACCCCACCCCCACCCCCGTCTCCAACAGTTATCATTAACAAGACGTCCAGAGATGGCTTTGTACAAATAGAATCTAAATGTTTCAGCTGCTCTTTGAATTAGGAGTCAGTATTCCAGTGTGGTAGGGATAGAAAGGCAAGGCTAGTGACAGGATGAAGACAGGGTAGAAAAGGGAGAGAAAAGTCAAAAAGCAAGTCTATGGATGTATTGCATAAGACTTTCAAAGGCTTCAAATATGGCTAGGAAGATGATCCCGTAGGACAAATGTCATATTTGGAGGCCCGAAGATGTCAAGTCATAGTGTGAGGGTCCGAGTATGATCCCCAGAACCTCTATGTAGAAGCCAGGATTGGCAGTGCGCACTTAAAATCCCAATACTGAGATGGGGAGACAGGCAGAGCTCTGAGGCTCACCGACCAGCCAGTCTAGCCTACTCTATGAGCTTCAGACCAGTGAGGATTTCCGAGAAGATAATGTGAATGGCTCTTCAGGAAGATCACAGAAGGTAACCTATGCCCTCTCCATGTACACACACACACAGACACACACACGCACACATAAACACGCACATGGATGCACATGAATGCACATGAATGCACCCACCCACCCACATGTGCATCCACAAGAACATGCACGCCCCCATACACACGCATGCACAAAGGTATAAAATGTGTTTAAGAAGACTCTTTAGATAGAGGAGTACACATGTCCTTAAGCATGGAGGCATGACAACTGAGCTGAACACAGAAAATTTCATAACCATATGGAGAACAAATTGTGAGGGCAGATACTCACAGTCAGAATCCAGTGAAGAGGACTGGGATGCCAGAGCTATGGGATGGCTGGCCTGGAGCTAAGGCAGCAGGGATGCCCAAGCAGAGGCAGGAACAATCAAAGGGTGGGAAGAATCTGGGGTCTTTAGAGCACCGCCATCACTGACAACGCCAGAGATAGGAGGAAGAGGAAGGCAACACTAAGCTTTAATGATGAGTTGTTAATATGTTTCTATTAAGTCAGCGAGGATGAAACCAGGAAAAGGCTTTGAGAATAGGAAAGTTTAAAATGGAGCTGGAGTATCACCTGCCAGACACGTAGAAGGTACCACGAGAATTCTGAACAGGGCCTTGGAGAAAGGGTGGGGTTGGGGTGTGGTGATGGACAGTCTTTTTGCTGCTGTTATTTGAGGCAGGGCTTCTCTGTGTAACCATGGCTGGAATGTGTCTATGGCAGTGCCATTAAAAATGTTTAATGGAGGAAGGAAGACCCACTCTGAATATGGGCAGCTGAGATCTTAGATGACTACAAAGAGAAAGGGAGTTGAGCGCCAGCGTTTATCGGTTTGCTTTCTGGCAGCAGACACAATGTGACTAGAAGCCTCAGGCTCCTGCCACCATGCCTTCCCCACCGTGGTGGACCTGGACCATATCCTAGTACCATGAACCACAGTAAAGGCTTCTATGCTTAAGTGAGTCTGTTGGTATTCTGTCACAAGCAATGAGAAGCAACCAATACAAATGTGGATTTTGTGGTCCACTGACGTAAGGGTATTAGTTTAAATACGGGAATGAAATAAACCCTCAAGATGTCCTACTGGTTAGTCATAGGGAGTGTCTGCCCTTAAAGAAGGGGAGAGGAGTATGAAAAGCTTGAGAAGATGCCTTTGAGTGGAGGAGGAAAAAAACCCCAATGCCTCATAAGCCCGCGGAGCATCTTTCTGCCACTGTGTAAGGCTTTGCAGGAGGAATGAGGGTGGAAGGCAGAGGAATCCAAATGAAAACTCATGGTTCAGAAATATAGCTGTGAAAGATGAATGGGGTGGTCATTTGGATATGAAAGGCAGGCACGGTGTTTAAGGCATGCAATTGGAAAAGGAGAATTCCATAAAGAGGAAGCCAGAGGAGAGATGTCAGAGGGAAGACCAGCCTGCAGCCGGCAGCTCAGCTCCACACTGCATGGTGCCTGCAGGGAGACAGAGTCAGGTCCCAGGACAGGTGTCGGCACACCCTGTGGGCTCACTTTCACCAAGTTGTATTCTGAGCCTGTCTCACCACTAGATTTATGGATCCTAGAAAACAACGTTACTCAGGCTGAGATGGTTCAGTCAAGCTGCACAGAAGAAAGCAGGCTCCTGGCAAAGATCCAAACACAATGCACCCGGAGAGCTAGACAAACTGACTTTAGGTCTTAGGAACCTGCGAAGATGTAAAGGCGCTCGTGGAAGGTCTTGCTAGGAAGAAAGGACTCTCTGGGGAGGAAGCTGCAGCTAGAGCAAGCCTCAAAAGGAATTGTTCAAAGCAGTCCCGGTCCACAGTAGCCAGAGGCGGGGTGGGAGTGGGGGATCAGATGAATAACAGGTTCTGAGCAGTACTGAGACCACAGTTAAGATCAGAGAGCCCTGATTTGTAGCGCATCCATTTATATATAAAACTTAGACGGGATACATGAGGACTGGCTGTCTAGCCAAGAGCTAATGCACATATGCAATATTTTGTCTCCAGTAATGGTACTTACATAGATATTTTTTAGTAAACTCTAACAGTCAAACACAATTTTAAATTGACCTCCCTCCTGGTGCCGGAACATTTAGCAAATGTCTTTTACTCACTCAGCATTTCTTGTTAGCTCCTAAAAACCTAACAGAATTGATTTGTTTTCCTCGGCCACTCCAGAATCACTCCATTTAGGAAGCTGTGTTTGGAAGAAAAGAAATGGGGAGTAAAATGAGTTTTCATCATGAACTAGCTTTGATTTGGGGGTCAAGAAAAATAACCTTTGAGAGATAGACTCTTGGATGCTGTGGGTAGACAGTAACTCATTGTGTCTTTGTGAGTGACGCACAAAGAATCACTGGAAACAGGCTGGTGCTAGGCGTGGGGAAGCACCTTCATTTGTCCTGTGTTTGTGACGGCTGTCAAACACCTACCTGCCTCTGAGCCCCTGCCCTCCTGTTGGAACTGGATGCCATCCTACAGAAGAGCAACACACAGAGAAAGGAGCATAACCAGATGGTGATTTGAAAAAACATTTTTTTCCCTAGAGAGAGTTTACAAAAAAAAGATGGAAAGAAAGAAAAAGAGAGAGAGAGAAAAGATCCTATTCTCCCCAGTTCTTTACCCTATTCCCATCTAATCATCTAGGAAGCTGCTGAGGTACTATATGTAAGATAAATTGGTGGGAGGTGGAGACCATTATTTGGGAGAGGGGGACATTTTCTTAAATAGTTTCCATTTCCATACCTCTCTTTATAGAATGCTTAACAAGCGTTCCCAGTGAACCTTCACGGCAGACCCCAAATGGCAAGCATCCCTTTGTATTAATGGCCCATTAGGGAAGGACCATTGGTTTCTAGTACCAAGATATTTGTCTTCAGGCCTCTGGTATTAAGCCCCGAGGCTCCGGCTGGAGAGGTTAGAGCAGTCACCAGTGAGGCTAATGTTGTTGATTCCAGTCCCAAGAACACATCTGACTTCTCGCTCTGCCTTTTCAGTCTTCATAATGTCAGCAATCACAGTTCATATTCCTGGGCTCTGGGTCTGACCCCTTCGCACGCTTATCCAACAGATCCTCCTGGCTTTCAGGGGGAGGAAGTATCATTCTGGTATTCATGGAGGCCAGGAAATCACACAAGCATTAAATCACAGTGCCTACCAGTGGCAGTGAGAGAGAGAATCCAGACCTCAGATTAATTGGAGCCAGAATTGGAAAGAGAGAATGAGGCCTCTTCTCCACATTACCCCAACCTCATTTTCTTTATCCCATCCCCAAGAATTGCCTTTTCCTACCTCTGTCCTAAAGGTTCCAATTTCAAAACTATAGTTACTACTATTATGTCTTTTTTATTGATTTTGTTACAATATAAGATGCTGGTGCTATACTGTATTGAATGCCTTAGAGCTGATGTCTTAATCAATTTTCACTCACTCTGTGAACATGTAGATGTGTGGAGCAGTCTGCTAATGCAGTTTGAAGGTAACACAAGCCTCCATCCACACAAAACTACAATGGGGCCATCGTTAACTTCCCAGCCTTCACTCTACAGAACTGGTGGTTAGAACAAGAATATGTTTTTGGCTTTTGGCCACCAAAAGCTACCAGGCATACTTTAGACAGTGACATACAAGAGGCTCTGGTATCTGTCTCCCAGCTCACTCTGTAGATACATCCTAACTTCTTCCTTAGCTTATTCTGCCATGGTGCAAAGGAAATAGCCAAATACAAGCCTTCTCTGAGGCCCACAAAATAAGAAGACTGACCAAGGGGTAATTCAGATTTCATTCTGGATGAGAGTCTTTTAATTATACAAATGTAGCATCCAAAAGGCACCATATACATCAAAAATGGTATGAGTCATTCAGAGCCATGAAGGATGTTCAGCTGAGAACAGTCTACGCCTGACCCTCCGCTCAGCTGCTCCCTAGTCGTCAGATTCTGCACTGATACCCACAATACTCATCAGCTGAAGAGAGTTTGGCATCAGAGCGTGTTAGACTATCATTGCTGAGCCTGGGGGTTCTTGTATAGTGTATTTGAGGCTCAGGATTTGAGTCCCTAGCACTGTACAAAGCCAGGCAGTTCCAGATATATACTTGCTATTGGGATGTGTTGACAGAAGGATCAGTAGCTCACATGCACCTGTGGCCAGAACCTCAGGGTTTAATATAAAGACAACCACCTTGGTACCAAGAAGTAATACAAAATAAGGCTTAATAGCCAAAGAAAAAAATTAGGAAACATAGGAAGGGGAATCTTGTCTTGTTTTGGTTTTGTTTGATAGGGTTTTGATGCACTGTCCAGGTTAGACTAGAGCTCACTATGTAGCCCAGGCTAGCTTTGAACTCATTAGCCTTTGAAAGTATGGGTCTTGATGTAACTCTACCTCTCTAAATCAGCATCACATTTCTTATAGAATAAAAAATAATACCCTGTTTTCTTATCAAATATTTTGTAATGCAAGCATAGCTAATAAGGTGATTCAGTGGGTAAAGGTTCCTGATGTTAAACCTGATAACCTGAATTCCCGTAATCAACCTGATGGAAGAGAAGCAACTCATGAAAGCTCCTCTGACATACACATGTATACACACACACACACACACACACACACACACACACACAACAAATAAATACAATAAAATCTTCCGGAAAACTAAAATACCAGTGTTTTAAAATTTGGTATGCTACCTAAATGCAAATTATTGCTATCAATATTTTTATGATATTATAATCCATACATTCTTATATAAAATACATTAACTATGTATTTATGATTATTCTTCTTAATGTCTGGCTGAAAAAGCAACATTTCCCGGTGCGGGAGGTCCTTCTGTCTATGTGTTACTTTTATTGGTTAATGAATAAAGAACTACTTTGAGCCTATGGCAAGGGCAGAACAGAACTAGGCAGGGAAAGCTAGGCTGTATGCTGGGAGAAAGAAAAGCAGAGTCAGGGGAGAAGCCATGGAGCCTTTGGAGATGGACGCTGGAAACTTTAGCCAGTAAGACATAGCCATGTGGTGATACACTGATGAATAGAAATGGGTTAAATTAAGATGTAAGAGTGAGCCAATAAGAAGCTAGAACTAATGGGCCAAGCAGTGATTTAATTAATACAGTTTCTGTTTGATTATTTCGGGTCTAAGCTAGCCAGGCAGCCAAGAATCAACAAGTGTCTCTCTTCTCCAACAATTTCCCCTTAGCAAACACATTCATTTTTTTCCTTCTCTGCTATAACAAGGGAGCACTGGACAGATGATCCATGAACATTGTGTCCTGCCAAATTGGTTCATAGGATGAAGGTATTCGAAAACCATGTGATCAGAAGGTCAACTCTCGGCTGAGGAATCCCATCTGGATGGGTGAGTGTGTGCTATCCAGGGGTAGAGTGTCCCAGAAGAGAGCACAAACCCCTCTCCCCCAGCTCTTTCTGCAGGAGTGTCTTTCTTTTGCACAACCCAGCCCCCCCAGCACCCCTCCCCAACCCGGACCTGCTCTATGCTAGGACCAGTGCTCAAGAACAGTTTTAAGCTCCTTCTCTAAGGCTACCCACCCAGAGCAGTGAGTGCCTGCCTACCGGGCAGGCCGCAGGGTCCCCTGTAAGGGAGCCCAGGCACCTTCAGCTCCTGCACCAGGCTTCCTGTGCTCTTCTGGATACCGCCCCCCCTTGCTCCGTTCATCCCTTTGTCACCGGATCATTGGGCTACCAGGCGGCCCTGTTTAGTTGCTGAGGAA
>NC_022030.1:53195781-53219440 GCF_000317375.1 Microtus ochrogaster | reverse complement strand
GGCTGGGAGGAGGCAGAAATTTTTTTTTCTTTCTTAATAAAAAAAATAAATAAATAAATAAAAACTCAAAAAAAAAAAGAAGGTCAACTCTCCACTCTCAGCAGAAGAGTGTATTTTTAAAAGAAAAAAGCTATCCTTTTATAAAGAATATGGACAGTGACCAATGGTGTAGATTAATCAGTAGAGTGCTTGTGTAGCATAGGCTCAAAGCTGTGTGCTAGCTCTCCAGGTCATCATAAACCAGGCATGGTAGCACACATCTGTAAGCTCAGGATACAGAAGTGGCAGGATCAGAAGTTCAAGTTTGTTATCATTACATAGCTAATTAAAAGATGTCTTGGGATACATGAGACTTTATCAAAAACCAGCCAAACCAAACAAGAATATGGACCAAGGCTGCCATAAATTATTCCCCTATGTTCAACCTGTACATCGGATAGCCTGCTAGAGTCATGGAAAATCAAATACGCTTGATTTTTAAAAAAGAAGAACAGCAAGGGAACAATACTCTAAAGCCAAGTTCAGCTACAAGAAGCTACATTCTGTCTTCAAGGTCACACTGGTAGATTTTTGATAGCTGTCGAGCTAGAGCATGGCCACTCACAGGTCGCTGTCTGGCACAGTCCTCACTTTTTCGGACTCAATTTGAACCACTGCACTCACATTCCAGTTTGGATATTCCTAATGGCAGTCTCTTTCTTTAAAAGCATCGGAAAGACTCTGCTGATAAAGGAGGTTAATGTAGCTACAAATGGGCTGTTGTTATTATTTTAGCTTAGGCAAAAAACACACATACATTGTGAACAAATCTCATTTCATCTCCTGTAAAACCAAGCCTCCCTCATCAGAGGCAAATGCTGGGAAGTCTGGAAACCTAAATACATTCATACAATAGACAGTCACCCAAAGAGATGGGCTGCAAGGGAATTAGCATGTCTTCAATGACATTATTCGTGAAATGTCAGTCAGTCATTACAGCATTTTCTCTTCTGGTCGTATTCTCAAAATGGATTATTGTCTCTGAATTTTTAATAACAATTTGGCGGTTCAGAACACTGACAGTGATATATGACAACAGCTAGAAAGAAGTCTTCTGCTTTCTATATTACATAAATAGAATACAATTCTATCTCTGTAGGCAGTGTCAGAATCACTCCCAATGAAGACAATGTTGAATCCATATGCCAAGAGAAGGTCAAAAACATATATAGATAATAAATCACAGCTAACAAAGCATTGGCTAAAGGTTACAGATTTAAAGGACAAACACATATTTGGAAGCACAAATAACCCCTCCTAAGATAATAATTTAAACATTCCTACCTCTGGAGTGGTGAACAGCTGATTCAGATAGCTACCTACTTTCCCAAAAATACTGTCATGTTGAATAGAGCAATGATTGAAAAAATGTACTGGGAAAGATGCTAGGAATTAAAAGGCCTATTGGATGTTTAATTATTTTTATGCTGCCTCAAGACTAGGTATTAAACCTGCTTATTTGCACTAGCATAATGCAATCAGTTCTTCAATTGAAGGGCATCTTGGTTGTTTCCAGGCTCTGACTATTATCAACAATGCTGTTGTGAGCATAGTTGAGCAAATGTGTTTGTGGTATGAGTGTGCACCCTTTGGGTGTATGCCCAAGAGTGGTATTTCTGGGTCCCGAGGTAGGTTGATTTCCAATTTTCTAAGATACTACTATATACTGATTTCTAGAGTGGTTGTACAAGTTTGCACTCCCACTGGCAATGGAGGAGTATTCCCCTTTCTTCACATAAGATATCCTTGGTGTTTTTGATCTTAGCCACTCTGACTGGTGTAAGATGGTATCACAGAGTTGTTTGGATTTGAATTGATGACTATGAATATCGAGTAATTCCTTAGGTGTCTGTTTAGATATGAACCCCATTTTTAATTGAATTATTTGGTATTTTAATGTCTAGTTTCTTGAATTCTTTATATATTTTGGAGATCAGTCCTCTTTTTGGTGTGGGGCTGGTAAGATCTTTTCCCATTCTGTAGGCTGCTGTTTTGACTTATTGACCTTGTCCTTTGTCTTACAGAATCTTCTCAGTTTCAGGAGGTCCCATTTATTTATTGTTGCTCTCAGTGTCTGTGTTACTGGTGTTATATTTACTAAGTATTCTCCTGTGCCAATGCATGCAAGTATACACCCCACTTTCTCTTCTGTGAGGTTGAATGTGCCTGGATTTATATTGAGGTTTTTGATCCATTTGGACTGGCGCTTTGTGTGTGGGGATAGATATGGATCTATTTGCATTCTTCTATATGTTGACATCCAGTTATGCCAGTACCATTTGTTGAAGATGCTTTCTTTTTCCATGTATAATTTTAGCTTCTTTGTCAAAACTCAAGTGTTTGTTTGTGTGTGGATTAATCAAATCTTCAATTTGATTCCATTGGTTTATCTGTCTGTTTATATGCCAGCACCAAGCTGTTTTCATTACTATAGCTCTATAGTAGAGTTTGAAGTCAGGGATGGTGATCCCTCTGGAAGTTCCTTTATTGTACAGGATAGATTTGGCTATCCTGGGTTTTTTGTTTTTGCATATGAAGTTGAGTACTGTTCTTTTGAAGTCTGTGAAGAATTGTGTTGCGATTTTGAGAGGTATTGCATTGAATCTGTAGATTGCTTTTAATAAGATTGCCATTTTTTATTATATTTATTCTACCTATCCAAGAGCATGAGAGATCTTTCCATTTTCTGAGACATTCAATTTCTTTCTTCAAAAACTTATTCTTTTCATATAGGCCTTTCACTTCTTTGGTTAGTGTTACTTCAAGATGATTCATGTTATTTATGGCTATTGTAAAACGTGATGTTCCTGTGATTTCTTTCTCAGACTTATCACTTGTATATAGGAGGGTTACTGATTTCATTGAGTTGATCTTGTTTCCTGTCACATTACTGAAAAACAATGACATCTTGAAATTTGCATACAAATGGATGGCATTAGGAAAAACATCCTGAATAAAATAATTCAGACCCAGAAAGACAAACACAGTATGTACTCACTCATAAGTCTATTTTAGATGTAAAACAAAGGATAACCAGCCTATAGTTTATGATCCCAGAGAAGCTGGGGAACAAGGAGAACCTTAAAAGAGACATACATGGATCCCCGGAAAAGGGAAATAGACAAGAAAATTGGGAGCATGGTGAGAGAGAGGTTTAGAAGGGATGGTTGAAGGGGAGGAAGAGAGGGAAAAGAGAGGAAGGAAAAGAACATGAAGGAATGGGATAGTTGAGATGGAGAAAGGAGACAGAGGGAGAGCAAGGAAAGTGTTATCTTTATTTTGGGAGCCATTATAGGCCTAGCAAGAAACCTGGCACCAGGGAAAATCCCAGGAATTCACAAGGATGACTTTAGTTAAGACCCTAAGCAATAGCAGAGAAGGTGCCTGAACCGGCCTTCCCCTGTAATCATATTGATAACTACCTTGATTGTCATCATAGAAACCTTCTTCCAGCAAATGATGGAAGCTGATACAGTGCTATTTGGCTAAACACTGGGCTGAGCTTTTGGAGACCAAACAAAGAGAAGGAGAAGTGATAATATGATCAAAGGGGTCAAGATCATGTGGGATACTTAGAGAAACAGCTGACCTGAGCTAGTACAAGCTCACTGACTCTGGACTGATAATGGGGGAACCTGCATAGGATCAAAGTAGGCCCTCTGAATGTGAGTGGCAGATGTGTGCTTGGGGCCGTCTCTGGGGTCACTGGCAGTGGGACCGGGACTTATCAGTAGTACTTGAACTAGCTTTTTGGAGCCTATTCTCTATGAAGGGATACCTTGTTCAGCCTAAGTATAGAGAGGAGGATCTTGGTCCTGCCTCAAAGTGACGTGTCAGACTTTGCTGACTCCTCATGGGAAGCCTTATCCTCTCAGAGGAGTGGATGGGAGTTGGGTGTGGGGAAAGTGGGGGGAGCAGGAGGAGGGGAGGGACTGTGATAGGGAAGTAAAATGAGAAAAGATTGTTTTTAAAAATAGATTGATAAAAAAATCTAATCAGTGTGTATGTTGACTCTAGAAGCGCCATTCTAGTGCAGTTCTAGAGATTCACAGACAAATTAGTTATAGCCATGTAGGTAGCGGTATTAGTTACTGTTGCACTGCTGGGAATAAAATATGTATGATGCAAATAGCTTGAAGCATGGGAAAATATGTATAACAGATCAGTTTCAAAGGGCTCTGCCCACAGGTGCTTGCTCCCATACACTTGGGAGGAATGTATGGATGATAGGAGCAGATGCTGGAAGAGAGCAGGTTGTTTCACAGTAGATAAAAATCAAACAATGAGACTAGCAGCCAGGGACTGTATTCTCCTAAGAATCTGTGTGACTTACTTTCTCTAGCTTTGTCCCACTACTAAGTTACCAGAACATTCCAAAACAGTATCACCTACCAAATACCAGACATTAAAAAACTAAATGAGTGGTAGCATTTCAAATTCAAACTGTACACTGTCACACAAGATAGAAGGTAGTCATAATGATCGATTCTGGACCGTGAGGGCCTGAAGGATCCTCAAGGCTTCAGGGGCCAGTGTATTGCCTGGTCTTCTCAGCAGCCACTCCATCTCCACAGCCTGCTGACACTCTCCTTCACAAAACCAGCCTGTCAAGTCAGCCACTAAGCCTGTGTTCTCATAGACAAAAGGAGACTTAGAAAATCCTGTTCAGACAGTACTCCAAGAACACAAAGTAACCATGACATAAACAAGAAAGACAAAGCGAAGGACAGCATTCTTTCCTTTGTATTCAAAGCCCCTTCCACAGAGCTCTGTGTTTATAAGAGCCACATCTCCTGAAGGACAACCTCACAAAGCAGAACATTAACACACGGTATGGTGTAAATGAACTTGGCACATTCCTTTCCTTGATCTCCAGCTCTGTTGTAACCTCAGTCACACACAACCTAGGAAACATTTGCTGTTCAATGCACATGCTTGCCACTCAGCTGGGAACTTGGTGAAGACAGAGGGCTTACCACTCATTCATATACCACACACAGGGTTTCTCCTGGTCATGAAGCACGCTCCATACCCTTTGGTTGTACTATCCATTATCCATCTTGGGAGAATAATGTGCCTTGACCTCTGTGGGAACCAATTGTCACCACAGAGCCAGGCACACTATAATTATCCAGTAAATGATTGCTACGTGGATAAATCAAGGAGTAAACCTGTCCCCCAAGCCACTTTCCATCTGTTCAGTATTTATAAATAAAAACAGAGGCATTTAGCATTAAAAAAGTTCTCTCTTCCTCCATACTTCCTACCTTACATTCATAAGGTGAGTGGGAAAGATAAAATCCTGCTAGGGAATAATTTAATACCACGTTGTCTGTCATTTGTAATCTCAGCACTTGGAAGGTAGAAGCAGGAGGATGGGGGATTCAAGGCCAGCTTCATAGTGAGTTTTGGGTTATCCTGGGCTACTTGAAATGCGGTCTCAAAACAAAACAAAAGCAAAACTGTCCTGCTTAGAAAACAGACACTAAATGTGTTGTGCAGGCACAATATTCCATCTGTCTCTTGTTTGGTAGAAGTGTCTTCCAAGAGTGTTAAACTAAGCTAAAGGACCCAACAGCCCCATGATATTTATGGTTTGCCAAAAGGACAGCAGTCTCAGAGAAATGACAAGGGTCTGAAACAGCACAAAAGCTGTGGAAGGATGTATTCCCCAACAATTTCTAACATGTTGCCAGCTACACTGGCTAATTGAGTTCCACTGGAGTGTGGTACTGTGGTAGGGAAGGATGGGGGGCGGGTCTTCTCAGCTGCTATCTCCAATGGAGGTAGGAAGAAGAGTGCTTGATAGCTTTTGACAGCCTCTCCCAAATCCCAAGGCCCTGTGATACCCCTTGGTTACAATGAATGTCTGCCGGGAGATAGAAAATCGGTGTCCATGCTTATTGCATGTAATTTCCAACTTTGGTGCTTACTCTTGAGTTTTTCAACTGTCATATCTGTGTGAAATCATCTAGTCAGAGATTAGGTGCGCTGTCTGAAAAGGACGCAGCTTTTCATTCTGAGTTCCTTAATCCTGAAAGAGGCTGAGATGGTTTGCTGTCAAGGGCATCTCAATCTCTACAACAGTAGTGTGCTTTCCTTCTCTGGTGCTGATGGTGATGGCCTATGAGACAGCATTCTCTTCTGGTCTCTAGGCACTGGGCACATTTGTGGTGCACATCCACACATGCTAGCAAAAATGCTCATATACATACAATAAAATTGAGTAACTCTTTAAGCATTGGATGCTTAATAGCAGCGGTTCCTCCAGATCACCCTTGGCATGTCTACATTTTATTATGAGTTTGAAATCCAGTGCTTCTTTTCTTTTAAAAATTGGAGTAGAGACTTGAAGGTGGAAGGGGAGAATATGAATCACATCCATTGAACCTTGATATATTTGTATAATGTTGATCACATTGACTATTAACTGGATACCCATAACCAATCAAATTTTAAAACACATGGATTCACTTCTGGTCAGTCATACCTTCTTATAGAGGTCTCAGGTTATGACAGACACCACGTCTGGAGACAATAAACTATATGTGAGTCTGTCTCCGGAATATCACCAGCTCAGTGTCTCCTAATAATACCTGCCATGTGAGATGGGTTCTTCTAGAGTAGGGAAGCAAATTGTGCATTATCCTAATAGATTAAGAAAATAATAGCCCATTTGGATCATTTCCTGGGCCTCTATCCAAACCATGAGATAGCTTTGCTAGTCATTAAATGTAGAGGAGGAAGGTGGGCTTTTTGTCCATAACTATATTGCATTTCCAAAGGGCACTGTATTCATTTCTTTATGAGTGTAATCTAATCAGGAAAATAATTGATTCATAGGAGGATTGCTCCCTTGACAAACCTGCCATTGTTTTAGACTGTAGTAGTAATCCAAATCCCAATTCAGGGCTTTAGTTTACACATGGACACTGATAAACAATTATTTTCAGGAAATAACTACTTACATTCACTCTTTTATCCTTTCCATCAGCGTTAGGTCACATTTCAGCATGTGTCAGGCTCATAAGAATGAGGACAACTAATAGTAACTAAGGTTTGGAATGAGCAGGCGTACAACTTACAACAAAAGGAACACTCTTCGGGTCCTGGAGCAGCAGAAGATAAAATGACTCCCATTGTCATGACATTAATTTAGTCTGTCCATCACTAAACAATCACAACAATCTTGCAGTGACTCATGAGCATGTATTGTGGTTTATTCTACTGCTTGAATTTTATGTCCATTTTATAGCCAGTCTGGTGACAATAAGGAATAGATCTACTGGCTACAATACCAACGTTTAGCATGGAAATTTTTATATAATCAAATTCCTAACCAGAAGACCCTTGACTTCAGGCAGAATCATGCCTAATTCATCTATTTTGTTTGTTGCTTATATTTTTAGGTTTCCTTTTCATTATTAGTAAGCATTTGTTATAGTCCATGAACTTCAATTTCTACCTACTAGCTTTTCCAAAATGATCCAGTATCTGGAGTAACCATCAAATTATGTTGACTTAATGTGTTTGTGAATTCATTGTCCCAAACAAATGATTGTTGCTTAAGAGGTCACTGAAAAAGTGTTTTGTATCATGGTATCAAGAGGGAAAGCTTTCTTCATCTTACTATGCAGTTCTTAGATTAATTCTCTCTCTCTCTCTCTCTCTCTCTCTCTCTCTCTCTCTCTCTCTCTCTCTCTCTGTGTGTGTGTGTGTGTGTGTGTGTGTGTGCGCGTGCGTGCGCACATGTACATGAGCACACATGTATGCACACACACCATAGCGTGCATGTGGAGATTGGAGGACAACTTGTGAGGTCAGTTCTCTTGGCCTTGGGATCAAACTCAAATCTTCAGACTTTGTAGTAAGCACCTTTACCCATAAACCACATAAATGGCCCGTAAGTCATTTTAATTTTTGCTGCTAGTTTTTTTCTTATTTATTTACTCTTCTGCCAGATATTACATCCAGATTGCAGTCACCCCTCCCTCCTCGCCTCCTGGTGTCCCCCACCACCTGCCCTGTGTCACAGTTTGACTCCTCCTCCTTTCCCTTCAGAAAAAGGCCAGCCTCCCAGGGACGACAACCAAACATGAAATGGGGGCTTCCTCTGCCTCTTTTTCCTTAAATACATTTTTTAAAGATAAATTTTATACACAGTTTGATCTTTCGCAGGAAAGGAGGCTTCTGCTAGGTATCAGGCGGTGAGTCTCTGAATTGTTTTGTTGAGTCTTCAGAACAACCAGTGTACTAAACATCATCCCTATGTTATACATGAAAACGGTGAGGTCCACATAGAAAGAAAATATGTTCAAAACCATGCAGTTAAAATGTATGGAACACTCAGGCTGTCAGATAGCAAAGCAATACGGGAGGCATCACTATGAAACATTGTACTGGTTAAGGTATCAGTGAAGCAGACAATTAGCATAGCACCCTTCCTCATATAGAAAATGGTAGTTGCAAACTTGAGGCTCTTACTTCTTATTTTATTTTTATTTCCTGTTTCTGCATCTTGACCACTAAACTAGCCTAGATTCTCCTTAAAATTACAAACTTCTACTTTTTTTTTTTTTGCTTTAAATCTACTTCAAAGTATCCAGTATAAGCACTCAATGAATGTTTGGTTGTTTGGTTTGTCTCTGTTTTGTTCTGATATTTTTTTGTTGTTATTTACTTTGTTTCTGTTTTGAGATGTTGTCTTACTATGCAGCCCACGATGATTTTTATTTAGTAGTGGCAACCCTTATACTTTAGCCTCCCAAGTACTGGTATTACTGGTGTGTGCTACTAAATATTTACACACATGCATACATACACAAAAAAATCTCACACATGAATACACACACAAGTATGCACTAAATACTTCAAAAACGTATTATAAACTAAACGAGCTGCTTCTCTCGGTATTAATCACTTTCTTCCAGGTAACCCTGACTGCCATCAGCAGTATTAAGAGTTATGGCTCAAGCTGGGTATGGTGAAACATACCTGTAATTCCAGCACTTGGGAGGCAGAGGCAGGTGGATCTTTGAGTTTGAGGTCAGGCTAGTTTACAAAGCCAATTCCCGGACAGACAGGGCTACACAGAGAAACCTGTCTCAAATCTTGTCCCCCAAAAAATTGTGACTCAAGGAACATCATTGGAAGAGGAGATGGGGAGAGTGTAAGGACCAGAGGTCAGGGAGGACTGGAATGGAGCAGTGTCTTCTGGACCAGACAGTTCTGCTTCACTCTTGAATTCTGAGCAGTTACAGATGTCTGCACAAGACTAACATAAGATCAAGACAGCCAACATCCTAGCACAGAGAAAAGAATGGCTCACAAGCCACCTTCACACATAGATGAGGAGCTACTGGCCATTGACAGTTTCTGGGGGAGGGAGAATAAGTTTTCTGTAGGAGTGTGGCACCTAGAAAGTTGACCATGCTCCAGATGGTCCTACATCCATGTGTACGTGATGTGGGAGTGTCATATATCAATCTGTTGATTTCATTGGTTAAGTAATAAACAAACTGCTTGGGCTCATAGCTTAGAACATAGGTGGGTGGAGTAAACAGAACAGAATGCTGGGAGGAAGAGGAAGTGAGCTCAGACTCCACAGCTCTGCTCTCGGGAGCAGATGCCTCAGAGAGACGCCATGCTCCCCGCTCCTGGGAAGATACACTCCCGGTAAGACCGGTGCTCACTAAGACCGGTGCTCACAGATTATTAGAGATGGGTTGATCGGGATATCAGAATTAGCCAGTAAGGGCTAGAGCTAAAGGGCCAAGCGGTGATTAAATGAATACAGTTTGTGTGTTGTTATTTCGGGCATAAGCTAGCCGGGCAGGCGGCCGGGGTGCTGGGGACTCAGCCCCGCCGCTCCTATTACAACATGTACATCAGTAACAGTAACTGAACTCAGTGGTTTATATTTTTTTAAAGACATTAAGTTTGGAGAGCTGCATGGATGGTGATCCAGAAGAAGTTGGAGGGGGTGGTATAATTGAAATTTGTTCTATCTATGCATGAAATTCTCAAAGAATACAAAATATTATATTTTTTAAAAGGCATGTCTCTTCAGCAGAGAAACCCTAGTGACAAATGGCACTAGCCTTGATAGCATGGATCCCCTAACTTAAGTCATGTACCCATTTCTTAATGGATGACCCTCCCCAGAAATAATAGGTATTTCAATCATCTGTACTCCTTGAAAGTAAGATATCCACTCTGAAACTTCAAGGAAAACTAATTGCCACAGATAAGGACAAAACAATGAAACGAGCAGAGCATGTACAATAACAAAAAAATTGGGAAAAAATAATCTACTATTGTGTGCGCTGAACTTTCAAAGGAAGTTTGAGACATTTATTATAATAAATCATCGAGTATGACTTGTTCCACATGCAGACAGCTTACCTGAGTTCCAGAGAGAAAGTGATTTCCCCATGGCCACACAACTTGATAGGGTCAGAGATCCACACTACATTATGCTGAACTAACTCTGCTTTTATTGGATTTGAGACAGTGCTTGCCAGAGAAAACGAAGATGATCATAGCCTTTATATAAGTCAACACTCTCAGCTGCTTCACGGAATTTAGTTTCTCTATATTGCTGAGAAAAGGAGACAGTCTCAAGGGAACGCAATTGCTAGATAAAAAAGAAAGCTACTATGTTCTCCAAAGACCATACCCTTCAAAGCAAATTGAGTCTGACACTAAGGTGGCTATCATAAAAAAGAAGATGATAACAAGAGGTAAGAAAATGGGAAAACTGAAATGTTCAGACCTTGCTGATGGAAATGTGAAATGATATGATATATTCTGTTTGCATATGAATGGCCACAGGAGTATTATTCAAATAGTCAAAGACTATAACAATCCAAATGCCCACCAACTGAGGATTGGACAAACAAACCACGGTATGTCCATATAAAGGAATACTATCCAGGTAACATGGCTGTGAGGTGCTAACACATGCTGCAATTTAGGCACACCTTGAAAATATTGTACTAAATGAAAGAGAGAGAGAGGGAGGGAGGGAGAGAGAGAGAGAGAGAGAGAGAAAGAGGTGCCAGAGATGCAGTGGGAGTGTGACACAGCTGTGGGCAAGGGATGCTCAGGAGAACCCAGCATCGTACTACACATTGTACCCCGTGGTGTAGGGACAGCCCTCGGAGGCACACTGCCTCTCACCCTCACCAGTATCATTCTCACTACCAGGGAAGCTCCTGTTGCTCTCTAGGGACATACAGTAAGCCTATGTAAGGACATATACTATGGATGCCGGAATACATAGGAACCATCCACCGGGCTTCAAAAAAATGGCTACACCATGTCTTAGTAAGGACATACACCATGGATGTGGGAATACATAGGAACCACCCACCGGGCTTCAAGCCATGGGTTGAAAGAATATGAGACCGGCCTTAGTAATGACTGTTACGGCAAATATCCAACAGAACCCATTATAGACTCTCTTCCACCCATGGGTTCAGCCCATACAACAACTCTATTTGTACCAGGAACTTCCATATGAACAACTCAATGGCAGCATAAAATGCCAGCCTAAGTAGAGATTGCTGATACAAATATTTGCTTCACAAACCCCAAATCTCCAGGCCAAAGCAAATACCCGTTGGCATCTTCATATTCTAGTTTTCAATCTACATGCAGGAGCAGATTTCCCTTCCTACCCACAGTGCCAAACTTTCATGAGGATGAGGGTGTAACATTATGGAATTTTCTTGACACACTGAACCTCCCACTTTTTGTATCATGACGCACATATCTGGCACATTTTTCCAGGGCTCCCTTCACTTATGAGAAATGTGCCATGATTTACTTAAAGCCGAATGAACAAAAGAAATGGATGCACTTGACCTTCGAATTCAGAGAGCCTGCTCAAGTGCTGCCTGTGGGACTCCGTTCTGTGCTTGGCAGTGAAGGATGGAGGATCAAGTTAGGAGACGTGGGATGCTAAAGGGAGGAGTAAAGTGTGATAAAATGCTTTGCAGATAGATACATTTTTAAACTGGAGATTTATATATTACAGTTTTTGAAAGCTTAGGATATTTTGATGCCATGCAAAAACACAAGACCCTAATAAATAACTTAGGCACTTTGGGTTTTAGCTGCTGGCTTCCTGTTCAAAGTTTGTCTATGGCAACCATTCAGTATGGAATTGTCAGTTGTGACACTATTGTGCCTTGCTAGAGACTGGTGAGTGGTGGCATCAAAATAACTGATCAGTTCCTGGATCCCTTACAGGGGATCAAATGTAAGCTGTCCAATTAAGAGGATTTAGCTAACATCTATGGTGCACTTCCTATTTGCCCAGTCTTGTTGCCTGCTAAGGACATATCTGGGGAAGTTCACACTGAATCTCAGTTCTGGGTCTTAAAGAGCTTGCTCTCTGCCTGGAGAAGTGGAATGCGCACAATTAAAGCTAAGTAGAAGACATGCTTACTCCTGTTAAGTAAAAACCCAAGTCTGTTCTTAGCTTTGTAGTTTGGGAAACTGATTTGAACAACCTCGAGAGTGACTTAGTCACTCAGAAAAATAAAAGATCCAAGAATAACCACGGCAGCTTTCCATCTGCAATTCTGATTTTCTCTGCTTTGCTACAGACTCATAGCTCTTCCAATCCCCCCCCACCCCTTCTTGGGTATCTGTGCTACCCAACACTCTAACATAACAACTTGAAGGGGAAAAGGTTTGCTTGGGGTTTCAATCATGGTCACTTGGCTTTGCTTTTTTCTTGACTAGGGTTAAGGAGAATACCTTGGCAAGAAGCATCTGGTGGGGAAAGCTGCTCACCCCCTTCCACCCCTGCAGGCAAGGAGCAGAGAGAGCAGGAGAAGAGAGTCAGGAACAAGATGTATTCTTGAAGCCATGCCACGGTGACCTACTTGCTTCAGCTAGGGTCTCCTTCTAGTGTCCACCACAATAAAATAATGTTATTAATGGACCCAATTACCTTTCGGTGGTTATCTTCTTGATATCAAGACTTTAACACATAAAAAAATTTTTTTTGGTGGGGGGACGGTCACTTCATATCCAAGTCAAGACAGTGTTAATGACATCGAGTAAATCAGAATTGTGAACATGGGTGATAAAGCACATGAAATTTGGGGCTATAGAGTTATTTAACGGATTCAATATTGTTACAATTATTAGAATTGTTACCCCTAATAAACATAGATTAAAAAATTCTCACCAGGCAGTGATGGCGCATGCCTTTAATCCTACCACTAGTTCATAAAGGCTGTATATGACAAACTCACAGCCAACATTATCCAAAGTGGTAAAAAGTTTCAAGCATTCTTATTGAAATTAGGAGCGAGATAACACAGTCCACTGTCTACACTTCTTTTCAAAATAGTGCTTCAGGTACCAATTAGAGCAGTAAGAGAAGAGGGAAAAGCAAAGAGATACAAAGGAAAAAGAAGTCAAATTATCCCTATGTTTTAATTAGGGTTTCTATTGTTGTGACGAGCAACTCTTATCAAGGTAAATATTTAATTGTGGTGGCTCACTTATATGGCAAAAGGTAAATTAATAGAAACATGTTCATTTAAGTTTAAGAGATAGTTGAAGACAAGCTTTTGTAATTAATAAGAAGTCTCCATGCCATTATTTGGGAGCTGGTGATCCAAAGAAAGTCTGACTACATATCCACCACAGGATCTAGCTATACCATTCCCCAGCAGACACCCAGAGGACATCCCTCTCCATAGATACTTGCTCGCCTATGTTCACTGATGTTCTAGTCACAATAGCTATGAAATAGAAAAAACCCAAATGTTCTTCAACTGATGAATGGATAGTGAAAATTTGATACATATATAAAACAGAATTCTATTCAGCTGTAAAGAAAAAGGAACTGGGTGATCATCTAAAGTGACCTTCGTTGGCTGGACCAAGAATGAACCCTGAGCCCAGAACACTGCTGTAGAGAGGTCACTCAATGTGCTGTTCCAATTCCTTCTTGCTGTTTGAGCAGGCTACAAGTAAAAAAACCAAGATTATCAAGCACACATTAAGAAGTAGAGAGCAATCGGACCCCCAAAAGTCCCATATAATCTACACTCAGACGCCCCAAGCAATGATCCCTGGAGTGTGAGTTGCAGCAACGCAGACAAAGGAACTCCAAGACACAGTGCTTTGTGAGATGCATTGCCAATGTGCACAACAATTCTCATGTTCTAGCCTCAGCCTTACAGATGAAGCAGATAGACTTTTTTCAACAATTCCCATTACCTAAGACTTCTCTGAGGAGGTTACTTATATTCCAAGAGATATAAAACAAAGGCAGGGATTATTCATGTGGTCAATAAAAGTGCGTTAAACCCCTGATGTAGCTCTAGCAATAAATAAAACGAAGATTTCCTGTGCTTCTGAATTTTATATATAACCTGAGGAGATGTTCAATAAATAACTATATAAAAATGCATTCTGTTATAGCAGAGGAGGGAGAGTGGAATATGTACAAGAATATGGAATGGAATATTTTCTTAAAGTGGAGATTTTAGCTGTGTGAGAATTTTAATATGAGAACTAAAAGATATTTTAATAATGATAATCACTGTTTAGGGTATTTTTAATGCACCCTTAAAGACTTGAGGGAGGGTAGGGAAAGTCTAACACTCTCCAAGGGCATGATTTCCAAATATCTAAGGAAACACATTTATCTTCATCTATAATTAGTAGTAATTTGATGGGAATTTTTTGGAAAACAATGAATTGAAATATCTTTGATCTGTTCAATCAGAGGAACCTAAGACAAAAGGAGCAATCACTTTATTGACTGCAACCTATCTATTTTGTCCTGTGTTACTACTGAAACTGACTTTTTGTTTGACTTGGTCCTCCTGGACTATCCCTCCAAACACACAAACATTTAACCAGTGCCTTATTTTGTGCTACCCAGCCCCTCAAAATGTGTATGATTTTCAACTACCATCTTTTACATCTTGTGGGAAGCGCACAGTTCTCCCTGAGAATATTTAGACTTCTGAGGTTTCTATGACTCTAGTTACTTCTGGCTCCAATTTTCAGCTCCCACTGAAGTTTTTCCTCTTGGATTTTGTGTCTTTAGACCATGCCGTTATTCTTTTACTGGTGTCTCATCGTTACCACATTCCCAACCTCTCTATATACAAACATACACACCATCCCACTCACATAAGGCATCTCTTAAATAAACATTTACTGACAAAGATGGCATGTAGCTAGATAATTTTTCAATAGATAGTCTAAAATTAGGAATTACCTTCTCTATATTTGAGCTAGTTCTCTACGAACTGTTGTCAAGTTAGAACCCACATTTTTATAAATTGACCATATACCCCCACTTCACCTCCCTACCTCATTGTTCATCCTTTGGTCTTCCCTGCTCACTCCCTCCATTAATTTTGTTCAGTTCGTTGAGGAAACACTTACCTATCTCTTTCTTTTCCTCCTCCCAAAATTGTGCCAATGCCTTATCTTTATTTCAGAATAGTCTATCAAGCTATCCCTCCCCCCGAAAATACAATTTCTTCCCTTGATGGAAAAAATTAATAGTAAATTTTACTTTCTAATTCTCTATATTAAGAAGCTCTGAAAAAATCCTCTAAGATGGTTTTGAATGAAATTTTGTGACCATCTCAGTATAAACCTCTTATTTTCCTGCTCAAGTGAAAAAGCACTGTGGCCATTCCATCACCATGGCCACTGCCACCACGATGGTGTTTGAAGACCAGACTGTAATCTATTCACATATCATGTTCCCCTGGTTAACTGGAAAATGGAATGCCAGTGCATTTGCTTTAAATTGCATTTGGCCTAGCTTAAAACAAGGGCAAATTCAAAGGCAGGTCTGTGTGCTGAGAGGCATCTTCTGTGGGGAAGCAGTCAAGGACAACTACAATCACAGCTAGTCTCCACTCTCAGGAAGTGCAGTGGCAGTGTGAAATTGGAAAGAGGGTCTCCGCAACCGTTCTGTATTGTGTGTAAACACTTGGCATCATTAGTGGATAGAGCTGCGGTATGGAACAAGCTAGGAAAATGGCGTTTCCATATGGATTTAGATTTCACTGTCTCTGAGAATTAAGCTCTTCCCTGACATGGGTACAAGTATGGGCTCGTGTGTTTATATGCATGAGCCAATGGTTACCCACACAAACTCAAGAAGAATTAGAGCTGTCTGCAACTCATACTGCTGGAAAACTCTTAAAGGAACTAAATTTAAATGCCCACTCTATCCGGACTGTGGAGAAAAGCCTAGAGCATCAAAGATCAAGAATCCTGTTCTATAAAAGTTTCCAAGACACCATGTCAGACTTATCAGCCCTAACTTAAGTATCTAGGATGATAAGAAAGGAGCTGATGAGGAAGTTAAGATGAAAAAACTCAAGTTAGTAAGAGGCATAATAACAACATGTATGAAGTTAAAGGAGGCTATTATATATAAGAAAATAGACCCATCCATCCCCTGCGACCTTGGTGGCTCTCTGAGGCACAGACTATAACTGCACAGAGAAGAGGAAGAGGTGACTGATCAGCCCTCCAACTGAACAGCCCAGTCTCTAGGCCCTAGACTCCCCTGGGGGACATGCAAAACCCAAGGCCTTTCCCCAACCTGCCTCAGTTGCACTAGCCAGCCAGCAGGGAAGTCTCCTGCAGGCAGGTGGCTCCAATACCACCTCACATAGGATCCTGTGATCTATAAGTAGTCCCACTCCACACTCCCAAATCCACTCGTTCCTAGACACCTTGATGTCTCCCTGAGACACAGACAGTAACTACACAGAGCAAAGTTCAGCTTCCTAAGACACAGACAGCAACTGTAACTATCGGTCCAAGAAAATAATCCCTGAGACAGACACCAACTGCAAGGTTTGGACCAAGAGACATAGATACTGCCAGTCAGCACTAATTAGAGGAAGAGATGAGTAGGTGCTAATGCAAGAATACATCCAACAACCTAAAAAGCAACATAGCAGCACCAGAACCTAATGGTTTTACAAGAGAAAGACCTGAACATCCTAACCCAGAGGAAAAGAAGAAAACTACCTTAAATATAAATTTATGAAGATGATAGAGACCCTTAAATAGGAAATAAAAAATTTCCTTAAAGAAGGAAAAAACAAACAAAAAATTGGAAGAAATCAATAACTATCTTAAGGAAACTTAAGAAAAAATGATCAAATAGGTAAAACACTTTAAATAATTTAAGTCTTGAAAACTGAAATAGAGGCAATAAAGAAAACACAAACTGAGGGAATTCTGGAAATGAAAAATCTGGGTAAATGAACAGGAACTAAAAATGCAAGTATAACTAATAGAATACAAGAAATGGAAGAGAGAATCTTAGGCATTGAAGATACAGTAGAGAAAATAGATTCATCAGACAAAGAAAATTTTAAATTCAACAATTTCTTAATACAGACATCCAGGAAATCTGGGACACCATGAAAAGAGCAAGCCTAAGAATAGTAAAGATAGAAGAGAAGAACTATGGCTCAAAGGCAGAGAAATATATTTAACAAAATTGTTGTAAAGGGGGTTGCTTGTTTGTCCTGCCCATCTGGCTAGCTTGCACCAGAAATAACCACACAGAAAACTGTATTAATTAAAACACTGTTTGGACATTAGCTCTAACTTCTTATTGGTTAACTCTTACATATTAGTTTAACCCATCTCCATTAATTTGTGTATCGCCATGTGGCAGTAGCTTACCAGAGATTGTAACTGGCATCCATCTCCAATGGAGGATCCATGGCTTCTCTAACTCTGACTCTGCTTTCTTCCTCCCAGAATTCAGTTCTGTCTTCTCTGCCTACCTAAGTTTTGCCCTATCAGGCCAAGTAGTTTCGTGATTCATTAACCAATGAAAGCAATACATGAACAGAAGAACCTCCTACAACATTTCCCCTTTTCTGTTTAAACCAAAAGAAAGGCTTTAACTTTACTATAGTAAAATTACATATAATAAAACAGTTATCAAGCAAGAATTACAGTTACAATATTTATATCTATTTTATCTTATATCATAACTAATGAAAACTATAACTATAAAATTTTTCAACTTCATCAAAGTCTCCAAAAGGATATAATATTACCTAAGTAAACAGGAAGTGCATTAAAAACAACTTCAAAAACTCTAGAATTGACAGAGACATCTCACTGCCTGGACAGTCACTCATAGTTCTTTTGTACTGTTGGGGCATCAATCTTCAGCCTATAGGTCCACAGTATCCAGCAGACTTTTCCATGAAGCAGGAAATTTCAAAGACAATCCCACCTATATTGGTAGTTTACAGTTACTTTCTTCTGTGTCCTGCAGAATATCTGTTAGACTCTTTCAAGAAGCAGAAACCCTCAAAGCATTGTCTCACCTTTAGGCAAGTTCAGCAGTCATTGCTCTATGAGTGCTGCATGTCCAGTTTATGCAACAGTCCAGGCAAGAGCAGTTTCTTGCCCAAATGGCTAACCAACTCCATAAGGAGCGTCTTTGATGCCCATCATCCTCCTGAAGTAGATTGGTGCTGCCAGAAGCAAATGTGTCTCTTTGTCATGAAAAGTCATAAATTCTTAAACATTTTAAATACCATATTTGGAAGGTCTCTGAAAGATTTGAAGAATCCCTATCCATCTGAAATACTTCTCTGCACATCTAGAAAAATCTAACTAACATGACTACAATCTTGACTACTATAGATGACTATCTATTAACCTATATTTCTTAATTATACACTACATTTTTAAATGAGCCACACAATCACAAGACCTTAATCAAGATTAGAAATACATATAACAAAATTGATCTTAAATTTGCATCAATAAACCAAGACTTATACCAATACAAATTATTCATATCTATGTCATATCCCCTTTAAATGTAAACAAACATTTATAGACAATATTTGGGAATAAGGGTGTAGTACTGTCCATACTGTTTCCTGCTGGTTGGGGGCATTGTTAGTCAGGTATTTCATGGTGTATCCTGTGTGCTAGTCTGAATCTGTCCTATTGTGAATCTGTAACTCTTTCCTGTCCAGGAGCTCTTTTTAAAATGCTAACCCTTTCTTAAAAACTTAAGTTACGCCATTAATATGAATAATGCAGTACCACCTGTTTGCCTGCCCAGTGTAAAACTTGAGCTGCAGTGTCATTATGATAAAGATGGTAGTTCCTGCTGCTCTGCACAGTCCAGCATGATGGTGCCACTTGTGCCTCTGAGCCAAACACTCTGCCACAGTTCCAAACATATAGCCAATTAAAGTTGACATCAAGAAAGCTACATGCTGCTCACAAACCCAACTCAAATGTTTTGTCTCCCACAAAAGCCAGAAGTTGCACTAGCAGAATAGCCCAGGTAGCCGGCATTTAAAAACTGCTGTTTTTTCCCTGCTGCGGCTTCTGAGTCAGGAAAATCTCTCTGTGGCATGCCACCAGCAAACAGAAAAAAGCTGTGTTAAACTCTTTTTCTCTCTCTCCTTTTTCAGGCCCTCTCAAGTTTTACGTGGCTTTTGTTGACCAAATTGGAGCACCAACTGTCACAAAGGAGTGGGGCCCCTTGTTTGTCCTGACCACCCAGCTAGCTTACACCCAAAATAACGACACAGAAACTGTATTAATTTAAACACTGCCAGGCTATTAGCTCTAACTTTTTATTAGATAACTCTTACATATTAGTTTAACCCACCTCCATTAATCTGTCTATTGCCACGTGGCAGTGGCTTACCAGAGATTCTAACTGGCATCCATCTCCATGGCTTCTCTGACTCTGATTCTGCTTTCTTCCTCCCAGAATTCAGATTTGTCTTCTCCACCTAAGTTTTGCCATATCAGACCAAGTAGTTTCTTTATTCATTAACCAATGAAAGCAACACATGAACAGAAAAACCTCCTACACCACAAAATCATAGAAAACTTTCCACATTCTAAAAATGATATGCCTATGAAGGTATAAGAAGCTTACAAAACACCAAATAGACTGGGCCAAAAATAAAATCCCCTTGCCAAATAATAATCAAAACAATAAACATAATAGAATGAAAGAATATTAAGAGCTGCAAAGGAAAAATATCAAGTAACATATAAAGGCAGACTTAGCAAAATTTCACCCAACTTCATATTAAAAACCCTGAAAGTCCAACATAGATGTGTTGCAGACACTAAGAGATCACAGATTCAAGCCCAGACTACTATATACAGCAAAGCATTTAATGACCATACATGGAGAAAACAAGATATCCCATGACAAAACCAGATTTAAAAAATGCCTATCTACAAATCCAGCCTTACAGAAAGTACTCGAAGGAAAATTCCAAACCAAGGAAGTTAGCTGTACCCACAAAAACATGGGCAATAGATAACCTCATACCAACAAACCCCAAAGAAGGGAAATACACAAACACTACCACTGAAAAATAACAGGAATTAACAATCACTGGAAATTAATATCAATGGACTCAATTCACCTATAAAAAGATATACATGGATATAAAGACAGGATCCATCTGTCTGCTCCATACAAGAAACACACCTCAACTTCAAAGATAGACATTACCTCAGAGTAAAGAGCTCAGAAAAGATATCCCAATAAAATGGACCTAAGAAACAAGGTGGTGTAGCTGTCCTAATATCTAATAAAAATAGATTTCAAACTAAAATCAATCAAAAGAGATGTAGAAGGACACTTCATACTCATCACAGGAAAAATCAATCAAAATAAAGTCTCAGTTCTAAAATCTATACCCCAAATACAAGAGCACCCACATATGTAAAAGAAACATTACTAAGCTTTAAATCGCACAGCAAACCCCACACACTAAGAGTAGGAAACTTCAACACTCCCACTCTCACCAATGGACAAGTCTGACAGATGGAAACTTAACAGAGAAATAAGAGAACTAACAGATGTCATGACTCAAATGGACTTAACAGATATCTACAGAACATTTCACCTAAACACAAAAGCATATACTTTCTTCTCAGTACCCCATGGAACATTCTCTAAAATTGATCACATACTCAGTAACAAAGCAAACCGCAACAGATTTTAAAAAAAATGGAATAACCCCCTAGATTTTATCACATCACCATGGTTTAAAGTTAGAATGCAACAACACTAAAGCCAAAAGCCTACAAACTCATGGAAATTAAACAAAGCTCAGTTGAATCACCTCTGGGTCAAGGAATAAATTAAAAACTTCCTAGAATTCAATGAAAACAAATGCACAACATACTCAAACTTATGGGACACTATGACAGCCGGGCTAAGAGTAAAGTTTATAGCACTAAGTGCCTGCATAAAGAAAGTGGAGAAATCTCACACTAGCAACTTAACAGCACACCTAGAAGCTTTAGAACAGAAAGAAGCAGACTCACCCAGGAGGAGTAGACAACAGAAAATAATCAAATTGAGGGTTGAAATAAATAAAATAGAAACAAAGAAAATAATACAAAGAACCAATGAAACAAAGAGCTGGTTCTTTGAGAAAATCAACAAGATAGACAAGCCCTTATCCAAACTAACCAAAAAGCAGAGAGAGAACATCCAAATTAACCAAATCAGAAATGAAAGGGGGGACATAACAACAGACACTGAAGAAATTCAGAGACTCATTAGGTCATACTTTGGAAACCTATACTCTACAAAACTGGAAAATCTAAAAGAAATGGACAATTTTCTGGATGAGTACTACATACCAAAATTAAATCAAGACAAGATAACCAATTTAAATAGACCTATAACCCCTAAGGAAATAGAAACAGTCACCAAAATTCTTCCAACCAAAAAAGGCCCAGGGCCAAATGGTTTCAGCACAGAATTCTACCAGAACTTCAAAGAAGAGCTAACACCTATACTCCTCAAACTGTTCCATGCAATAGAAACAGAAAGAACATTGCCAAACTCTTTTTACAAGGCTACAGTTACCCTGATACCCAAACCACACAAAACTCCACTAAGAAAGAGAATTACAAACCAATCACCCTCATGAATGTTGATACAAAAATACTCAATAAAATACTGGCAAACCGAATCCAAGAACATATTTAAAAAATATATCCACCATGATCAAGTCCGCCTCATCCCAGGGATGCAAGGATGGTTCCACACATGAAAACCTGTCAATGTAGTTTAACATATAAATAAACTAAAAGAAAAAGCCTTATGATCATCTCATTAGATGCCGAAAAAGCATTCTACAAAATCTAACATCCCTTCATGATAAATGTCTTGGAGAGAAGAGGGATACAAGGAACATACCTAAAAATAATAAAAGGAATATACAGCAAGCTAAGAGCCAACATCAAATTAAAGGGAGGAAACAAATCCAGAACAAAAAAAGGCTGTCCACTTTCTCCATATTCATTCAGTATAGTACTCAACGTTCTAGCTAGAATAATAAGACAACAAAAGGAGATCAAAAGAAAACAAATTGGAAAGAAATAAGTCAAATTTTTGCTGCTTAAAGATGATATGAAGTGACTCCAAAAATTCTACAAGGGAGCCCCTACAGCTGATAAATACTTTCAGTAATGTGGCAGGATACAAGATCAACTCAAAAAAATCAGTAACCCTCTTATATTCAAATGATAATAGGACTGAGAAAGGAATCATAGAAACATCACTCTTTACAGTAGACACAAATAACATAAAATATCTTGAGGTAACACTAACCAAAGAAGTGAAAGACTTGTACAAAAAGAACTTTAAGTCTTTGAAGAAAGACATTGAAGATCTCAGAAAATGGAAAGATCTCCCATGTTCTTGGATAGGTAGGATCAACATAATAAAAATGACAATCTTACCAAAAGCGATTCAATGCAATCCCCATCAAAATCCCAACACAATTCTTTATGGATCTTGAAAGAAAAATACTTAACTTCATATGGAAAAACAAAAAACCCAGAATATTCAAAACAATCCTGTACAAGAAAGGAACTTCTGGAGGCACCACCATCCCTGACTTCAAGCTCTACTATAGAGCTATAGTAATGAAAACAACTTGGTATTGGCATAAAAACAGAAAGGTTGGACAACGGAATTGAATCAAAGACCCGGATATTAATCCACACAAACACCTGATTTTTGACAAGCTAAAATTATATGATGCAAAAAAGAAAGCCTCTTCAACAAGTGGTATTGGCATAACTGGATGTCAACATGCAGAAGAATGCAAATAGATCGATTTCTATCCTCATGCACAAAACACCAATCCAAATGGATCAAAGACCTCAATATAAATCCAGCCACACTGAACCTCATAGAAGAGAACGTGGAAAGTACACTTAAACACACAGGCACAGGAGTCCACTTCCTAAATATAACCCCAGTAGCACAGACACTGAGAACAACAATAATTACATGGGACCTCCTGAAACAGAAGCTCTGGAAGGCAAAGGATGCAGTGCTCTGAACTGCTGAACTATCTCTCCAACCCCAAGACTTCTTTCTTTAATATATATCTACAGACTCATCCAACTTAAGGAGTGGGAATAAGATTTCTTTGGCAGCTACAATCTCAGAGTTGAATTCTTTTTTTTTTAATTTATTTATTTATTGAGGATTTCTGCCTCCTCCCCGCCACCGCCTCCCATTTCCCTCCCCCTCCCCCGATTAAGTCCCTCTCCCTCA
>NC_022030.1:53191602-53194691 GCF_000317375.1 Microtus ochrogaster | reverse complement strand
GGTTGGTTAGCCTTTTACGGTCTAGTTTCTTGAGTTCTTTATATATTTTGGAGATCAGACCTTTGTCAGTTGCAGGGTTGGTGAAGATCTTCTCCCAGTTCAGAGTTGAATTCTTAAGGACACAAGAATTCTATCTCCTAATGTAGCAGAGAACATTAGCAGTGATGAGAGTGAGATGCTGAGACTCAGCCTATTTCTGGTAGTAGACTCCAACGTCATTTAGCACATCATATGCCTCAGCAATGGCAGTGGGGGCTACAGGACACTGCACTATAATGAGTGGCATTGAAGAAAGAAAAGACTTGTTTTATGTGTATAGGTGATTTGTCTACATATATGTCTGTTTATCAGGTTGGTGATTAAGGAGGCCAGAAGGGTCTCCTGGGACTGAAGTTACAGACAGTTGTGAGCTGCCATGTGAGCACTGAGAATCAAACCCAGGTCCTCTGAAAGAGAAACCAGTGTTCTGAACGGCTGGGCCATCTTTCTAGCTCCAAGACTTCTTTCTTTACTATACATCTATAGGCTCACCCAATTTAAGGAGTCAGAATAAGAATACTGTGGAAGCTGTAATCTTGGAGTTGAATTCTTAAGGACACCTTGAGAGTCCATGCTGGCTATAACTTTTAATATTAATTTCTTACAATAATCAAGTGTTTTCCAACTAAAAAAACCCTAACATTTACAAGGGGCAATGTCTGAGAAAGCTATGGATCTGGCGAGATGGACGATGATAGCTTTCCAGTCTGGGGACGAACTTGAGGAAGTGCTTCTACCCGGTGTCATCTGCTGTTCTTTTTTTGATGATGTGAAAATAGACAGGCGTGGGTGTCCACTTAAACATTCTTTGACACTCTGTAAGAGATAACATAACTGACAATTTGGTTCTCAATGGTGAGCTCATGCTTCAGTAATGAGAGCTTATTTCAGTATTCTCCATAAAGCCTTGACAGGAAGTGATGTATCTACTATAGTACAGACAGATGTCCAGGATGCACCTGGGAAAATGTCCATGGTACAGTAGCATTCATTAAACATACCAAGAGCAGAGGTAATCAGGGTTCCACCTAAATGGTTTACTTTTTGTGTCAAGGTCATGGTACCCAGGTATTTGACCCACCAGTATTTTAGATGCCCGTAGGAAGCTATTGTTTAGATGAGATTAACATTTCAGTCTGAGTAAAGAAGATCACCCCTAATAATGACAATGCATCTTCTGGCAAAAGCTGAAATCCTTAATAAAAAAAAAAAAAGACTAATGTCTCTGGAGAAAGATGAGTTTGCCAGCAGACTGAAGTCATACTCCAGCTCTGTGGTTCTCAACTGCTGCTGCAAACTTTTAATACCATTCTTCAAGTTGTCATGACCCCAACCATAAAATTATTTTTCCTTGTTACTTCATAACTGTACTTTTGCTACTGTTATGAATTGTAATGTAAAATATCTATATTTTCCAATGGTATTGGGTGACCCCTGTGAAAGGGTCATTTGACCCCCAAAGGGTTGGAACTCATAGGTTTAGAACCTCTTCCCTAGCTGTAACACTGCTTCTTCTGGGGGACAAACCTGCAGGTGTACCTTAGACACGACAGAGGCTAGAGCATCATCTGCCTCTGGCAACCATTTAAGTCTCTCCTCTCCTTTCCTCCATTCCCATCCCCTCTCTCCCTCCCTCTTCCTCTCTTTCCTTCTTCCTCCCTTCACCCCCACCACAGAATATCTTTCTTGGTTCAGTTTTTAAAGATAATGCTGACTAATACTATTAATATCTTAAGAATGGGGCTGGAGAGAGGGCTTAGCAGCTAAGAGCACCTACTGCTCTTGCAGAGGACCCAACTTCAGTTTCCAGAACCCACACCAGGCAGTTCATAATTTCCTCAACTCCAGATCCAGGAGATCCAACACCGCTGCCCATTGTGAGTATCCACACTCATACTGACAAACCCATCTGCACACATGAATGCAATTTTAAAGAGTAAAAGTAAATCTTTAAAAAGATGTCTATATCTGTATTATGGTTATTCCAGAGAAACAATTCTAGACGCTTTATAAATCAAAAGAATGTGCCAGTGTATAACTGCTATGAGTTTTCAAAATGCCTGCCTGAAAGAATACCCTTGGAATAAGAGAAATCTCCATGCCAGCCATGAGTCACACCATCACAGAGATTCCCCTGATCAAAACCAAATGTCATATTGCTGCTCCAGAAATGTCACATAATTAGATGGGGGCAGGATAAGAGTCATCCACCTGCCACAGCATGCGGGAGGGGATGCGACAGAGAATGAATGGGAAGACAAAGCTGGTGACACACAGTGACACAGTGTACCTGGTACAGGGCTTGGCCCTGGGGGCACAGCATGCCCCCACAGCATTCATCCAGCACAATGGCAAGAAACGCTGTGAGCCACTCATCCCATCAAAGTCGCTTTACTGCCCAGAAATCACAGAAACACCACGGCATTCCTAAGAGTCACAGAAAGCCCTCATCCCTTCCTACTCTTTCCCCACATGGGGACCCCCATGGCTCAGCTTAAAGACTAGACACATGAAGAAGGGCTCTCCACCTATTGATCACTGAGCTTTCTGCTTACTTGGTCAGACTAAAGTATTTTACTGATCCAGATGAAATTGGAATTTGCTTTTTATAAGAGTCTGTGTGAAAAGATTATAATTTACCACATATTTTATCCAAAGCAATAATCTCTAAATCTTTTGATGAATGTATCCCTATAATTGTTGTTTAAATAATGCATCACAATGCACAAAATAACTGGGGTAAAATGGAATTTAACAAATATATCTTTCAAGTATTAACATGTGTGGGCTACAGATAAAACTTTGTGATAAAGTGCTTGCTTAGCATGTGCATGGGTCTGGGTATAATTTCATATATATAATATATATTATACATTAATGTGAAATATATATGAAATATATGTACACACACACACACACACACACACACACACACACACACACACACACATATATATATATCTTTCAAGTATTAACATGTGTGGGCTACAGATAAAACTTTGTGATAAAGTGCTTGCTTAGCATGTGCATGGGTCTGGGTATAATTTCAT
>NC_022030.1:53189839-53191502 GCF_000317375.1 Microtus ochrogaster | reverse complement strand
AACACCACCCCTAAGAGGTCCCCTGGTTCACTGGGTAGCCCTACCTCCATGCACACCCTTACGGCAGTAAGTGGACTTGGTGGTTCTGAAAGAACACATAAAGTTGGGAGGGAATAGTGGTGGGCAAGAAAGAGGAAGAAATGCAGGAGTAGGAATAAGTAGTGAATTTGATTAAAACACATTATAAGATTGTATAAAATTCTCAAACAATAAAAGCAAACAAAATATAACCTTACTGCACTGCCTGCTTTTGTCACAAGTGCTATAGAAGTAATATAAGAATAACAAAGGATCAAAGTGTGCGCCATCTTTAGGGTCTCACCATCTATTTCTAGAGGACAACAAAGGGCTTCTAATGTTCTGGAAACTTCCAGGAGCCTCCAAGCCAGCAATTTGTAAGGAGGCATCCTCAATCTGCAGTGGGATTTTCGTTTAAAACTGTATATCTTCTAGGAGCAGCAGGTATCTCCATTATAACTGCTCTTCTTAAAATCATTATCATTTACACTCAGCATATGTTTCTATAGGGCTTTTTCATCCATACAGGGTGCATGCTTACCCTCCCCTAACCCTTACCTGACCTAGGTTGGGGGGAGGGGTGAATACTATTTTTTTTTTTTTTACTATGTGAACATGTAGTCAAATAGCCTTTATGCTAAGACCAATAGGTTAATGCTGTTCTCGGTTTTGGACAGAGAGGTTCATTTTCAAAGTGGGTGACAATGGATACAGACTCAACATTAGTCAAAGCACTGAGAATAAGCAATCTTGAGGCCTCAGTTCTACACTAAGCATCAATAACACTCTGCCCAAGGCACAGAGAACATTCTAGGAGAGGAAACAGAAAGACTGAGAGCCAGAGAGTGGGAGAAGTGCTGTGAGCTGTCTTTGGTTGACACAGTTGTTATAACCTTGATGCACTGTGCAATAGCTACAGACGTACGACCTGCAAGCCTGCATGCAAAAAAAAAAAAAAAAAAAAGACGCTAAGGTAGAAGGGGAAATTGTTGAGAAGCGTATGGAAATTAGTGAACATGGGAAGAGGATGTGAGCGGGCAACAGGAGCTGAGTGTGATCAAGGTGCCTGTAGATAGATCGGCAATTAAAAAAAAAATAAGCTAAACTCTGAGCAAAATAATTTAGAAGATACAACTCTTTCTGTCCTTATTCTAATCAGTGGTCCCACATGGTCCCACTCGAGGACAATGCGCTGAAAAGAACTCTTCAGTGCCTGGCTGTCTATCTGCCTAATATTAATCTACTGGAAATACAAAAGCAATAACCTCACTTCAGCTTGTTAAGTACAAATCAGTCCAATGAGGCCAAACCTATCAACACAAAAAGGATATCAGAGAAATTTCATTTTAATAGGGACATCATAAAACCCTCTGGCTCTTCTCCCTTGCCGTTCTGGGGAAAGCGGTCTTTCCAAAACCCTAAGGAATAGTCACTTGAGCATTTTCTCAGAGTCTAGCCTTATTCCTCTCCACTCAGTACACTCATCTTAGATGTTCTTTTAATTTTTAATAGGACATTAAGTCTACCCCCATGATTTAAATTTGTTTCTAGCTGCCCCAGGAACTAACTGGGGACCTCTCCTTAGGCACCTGGAAGCCCCTCTAGGTCCAAGTCTCTTCCCAACCCTACGATGGCTCCCTTAATT
>NC_022030.1:53170201-53188979 GCF_000317375.1 Microtus ochrogaster | reverse complement strand
TGGGAGGAGGCGGAAAATTTTTTTTTCTTTCTTAATAAAAAAAAATTAAGAATAAAAAAAAATTGTTTCTACTCTCTCTCCTGTAATACAGATTTAAACTTCCAAGGGCAGGCAGGGTCTCCCATGCTCTCATTCCTCCCCACACTGCGGGTGATTCTTAGAGTCATGTTTACCTACTTCTTCAGAGGCTAATAATTCACCACCTCACTCTGCTCTGAGAAAGCAAGGTAAGTTTAGTGGTGTCAAACAAATTGTGGTGGCCTTTATTCATAATGCATCGGCTTGAAATGCCAGCTTGCTGCAAAGGTACGCCAGGGCCTGGGAAACAATAAAATGAAGAGGGGTTAGTGGCACAATGTCCCACAGAGTTTACTCGCCATATCTCTGAACCTCTGTGAGGACAAGGACAGTCTGCTCCCAATGCAAGCAGGCCGGTGGTGTGAGGAAGGCCACGTGCACCTTCAGCGCTTGTCAGCTGTGACAGACACACTTACTCGGTCACATTGCACAAATGGGAGGTTTGTAGTCTCTGAATACTCCTTAGGGAACTGTGAGAATCTGCAAAGGACATCAGTCCACAGATTAATATTAAATATTCTCAGAACTAAGCAATCTGGACTAGAACAGGATCACGGCATTGCCAGCCACATTCAACAAAATGGGGAGCTCTTGCCGTAAAAGATGCAGCTTGCGGGAGACAGCATTGCCCGGCAGGACCACGACACCGCTTCGCTTCAGCAGCAGCACACTGGGCAGTTTGGAGCCAGAATGTTGATTCCAAACCCCTTTCGATTACAGATGAAAAAGGTGAAGGACAAAGATGACAGTCTGGAAATACATCACCACCTGGTTAAAGAGTCAGGATTCGATTCAGAGCAGTAAGGAAGAGCCAGTACCAAGAATGAGTTTGTTCTACGGTCCTTCCTTACATCTGTAAAGCAGTGTGGTTTGAAATAGCTAGGGAGGCAGAGGGATGAGAGTAGTTGATCTTTCTGAGTCATTTCAAGAGCTAAATTTTATTTTTTGATTGCAAAATATTCCACTCCAGTGACCTGAAACAACCATAGATTTATATTTTTAATTGGCCTATTTGTTGCTCTAAATAGCTGCCCATGTGTCAATTCAAATATTTTTCATTAGCCTAATAGAAACAGATTTATATGATGCCTTTATGGAAAAATAAGCAAATATACTTTTTGTTCCAAAACGGGCATGTATTAGTCTTTCGGCTCCATTATTGGCTTTTCTCACTAGCGTATTTTCCTGTAACTGTTTGCATAGTCGAGCTTGTTTCTTACTGGTTTCGTTGCTGGGATTTTACGGTTTGTTTTTATTAGTTCTTCAAGACTTTCATAGAGCCTGTTTTGATTCTATCCGCCCTCCCTCCTCAGCTCTTCTCAGACTCAACCCCCTTTCCTTTCTCACCCAATTTCATGTTCTTCCCTGAGCCCATCACTGTCATTTGTGATACCCAAATATTCTTGAATTTGTGGCCTTCCACTAGAGTGTGCTCGTCCACTCAGGGGCTATACTTTTAAAGAAAGCTGACCGTTCCTCTTTCAATGACTGGGTATTGCTGACAGTTTCTCGGTTAGGGGTGGAGCTTCATGGCCAATACCTCCCTCCCTGCTGAGGTTTGGTACAGAGTAGGCTCGCAGAAGTCTTGTGTATAGAGTCACCAGAGCTGTGAGCTCTTGCAGTTTCCAGAGGACACCATTCCCTTGTAGTCATCAACTGCCCCTTCTCCATGATGTTTTCTGGGCTACTGTCATACTCCAAAGTGCATGCGTGCGTGCATGCATGTATTTATCAATAGATATTATGCTATTTATTCTGTTGAGGGGAAAGTAGACTAGTTTGAATTACTCCTTCCTACAAAGAGTGCTGTCCTAAACCTATAACCCTTGATTGGTATGATATCCTTTAGGTCAGATTCATAGAGTGGGTTTGCTGAGCCATAGAGTGCTACTAAGCCTTCTAATAGAAGTCTGTGGCATATTTTTCCCATACATAAAATAAAATTTTTCAGAAACTACTTTTGGTAGGTGACAAACTGCACCCTTGGTGCAGTATTTCCTTTTCTTTAGAGCCTACGTTTAAGAAGCCATACTTACAGGGTGATTTTTTTCCCATAAATCTTGAAAATCAATATAATGAATGTCAAAGAGCACATGTCAATGAATATTTATGGTCTCCAGCACAATTGTGTGGAAATGACTTCAATTTTTAACCCCTGACCTTACTATGACCCTTAAAATAAAATATTGTACAGTGATATAAAAGTCTTATATCACAGTCTATAAAGCAAAACAAAAGGTACCAAAGGTGGCATATTTGGTGACACCAGCTGTCCCTGTGTTTAATCTCCTTTCTTCCTTCTCTCCTTATGCTCCTCCTCCTCTTCCTCCCTTGATGTTTCCTGGGCATCGCATGCCAAGTGTAGCATATACACCTAGACACTGCAGTTACAGGTCTAATCCCATCTCAAGTCAAACACTCTGCAGAAACTTTGATCTTATCCAATCAGCACTTCGTAGAATTTAAAGAAAAAAAAAAGGGTTTTAAGGTGAAAAAAGAAAACTAATGTTGATCAGAATGTTCACATTTGTAGACACACTGTATGTGGTTACTGTTCCTGCCCACAAGTGTCTCTTCATTAGGGACTACCCACAGTCTTCCTGAAATAAAAATTATTAGGAAGCTTATACAGACAGCAAGTGAAGAAAGAGTACTCCAAAGCTAGATCTTCTATCTCTAAAATCCATGTGTGCACTGTTCCCCAAACTGCCTTTCATGCGACCTTCATTCCGTTCTTACAGCAGAATTAGAAATGCGGCAGTGTCTACCCCTGGTCTTAACTGCATACAGAGGTGTAGAGAAAGAAGACACCAAACTGCACTCTAATTGACATTGCCCCAATGCTGCAGGACCTGGCACAGTGATTTCACAGAAACACTCAATTTTGAGTGTAGAAACAGGACACTCAATTTCAGAGAGAAGAAGAGAAGTCCTACACGCTCAATCCTTTTGGACAGCCTTGTAGTCCCCACTGGGACTGAAAAACAATCCAGAACTCTTCAGTTATAAGGGAAATAGCCACTGTTTTCTAGAACTTTCTGAATTGAACTTCTAGCCGAAATTCCATCTCTTATGAGAATACTTTTACAGATAACTACTAAATAAAAGTAACCACAACTAAGATTTTCTGGTTTGATTTTTACCTTTGTTTTCCTACTTTATTTGAATCAAGCAATTTCCTCATTAGGTAAACATCCTGTACAGCTTCTCTCATTAATCAGAATTCATGGACTCTCAGAAGGCTTCCACTTTTTTAACTGTTCATCACGATGTCGAAAACTGAGTTTAGATGGAATTTACTATACACACATCCAGGACCTCAATACCTGCCCTCTTTCCTCCAGCTAAAGACAACAACACTTTAAGAAGCACTGCTTCATTTCCCAGCCAGTTGGCGATGCTAAATAAAAGAGTGTTAATATTAGAAGAATACTAGAAATAATATCCAAGGAGTTGTCTTTAGAAACTATCCTCCACATACGTTCTCTACAAGTCTTCTTGGGCACAAAGCCAGTTCTGAATTTTCTACTCAACAAAACCAGTTATCAGAGTCTCCACACACAAAAAGAGGCCTGTGTGGGCTCAGGTACGTCAAACCAGTAGCTGATAACTCTTTTCATTCGAATTTTAAAAGAATTACTCAAAGAACTATGATATCAGGGACTGTGTTTCTCATTGTCCTTCTTCCCCTATGGAGTAAGCAGAATGATATTCATGAATGACTGATTGGGACCAAGTTTCGAGACATACAGAAAGCAGCAATAACCATATTTTATGGTAGGAAAAGGCATGGTCAGTCTCTAGCCTTGCAAAGCCTTTTAGAAATGGTTGCATTTTCATGAATTCAAGGTAACAGAAGATTTGAAGGGGTGCATGGCTTCTGAAGGTATTCCAGACCTTCTTCCTGGGTGGCGTTGAGCTAGCTGATCCTGCCTCACTGCAGACCCAGCACAGCAGAAGGCAGAAGGTGAGTAGAGATGGTTTCATCCCGTTCATCCCACACTCCTAATTTCCAGCCAGCTCCAGCTGTCAGAGGTGCTTAGAGTTCACAGAGTCGTTTCTAGTTCCTCATTCAAATATTCATAAGAAGCAAGGACGGCAGTTTGCTCTCTGGTAACGACTTCATTTTCAGCTCCCACTCAGCTTGTCCTTGAGGACCGCCTCTGTCCACCCAGATTGAATTTTCCCCAGCTACACGGCCTTTCAAGGATAATGGAGTTTCCCTAGGAGGAGGCACAAGAAACGTGTTCTATCTTTTATCTTTGCCTGGCTGGATGATGGAAATAATTGCTGAAGACAGTTATGGATTATCAAAGGAGCAAGCGAAATCATCAGACCTATATCAAACACCGCTTTGTGCTCCTTGGCAAGGCAGGGCCTTTAATTATTTACCTTATGAGACTGTGTACACCCCGGGAAATCCTAAAATAGCAACATATTAGTACAAATATTTACTTGGCAACATTGTCCCTGAAAATAATAATGAAAACATGAGGAAACTCTTGATGTGCCCTTGCAAGAGTTCTGGGGGCTGCATCATCCCACTGCATGGGAGACCAGGTCATTCGTTAGGATCTCTCCACTGTTTGACTAAAGTTGTGGGCAAGCAAATACTTTAGATAGAATTATTTGCTACTTAGTTAAAGGTTAATATTTATCACACAAATTGCCCACAATAGCACTGCAAATAAGAAACAGTCTAATATATGAAGTGCATATGACTTAAATAATGACATCTACACATAGCATCACCTGAGATGTACGAAAAGAAATCTAGAGAGAAATTTATCTAAAATAACCTGAGCTTTGATGTTAAAACTCAGAATTATCTGGAGCATAATATATATGATATTTAAACAAAGGGGTTACTTTTCTCTCATATAATATTTGTATTAAGCAACGCCATGTCTTCTACTTCATTGAATTTGCAAGTCCTTTCTGTTAGTATTCCTGAGACATTTGTGGGTTTTTGAAAAGGCCAAATAGATATATTCTGTAATACTCCTTTATACTGGGAGGAAAATACAGCCCTGTCTGAGGCACAGCAAAAGGAATTTCAATCTTGCAGCCAGTGCCAGATAAAAACCTGGAAAAGGCCATTAATCTCATTTGTTTTCATTATGGCATCACTCGTTATCACAACTTCAGTTAAGGAAGTGCCAACATTTATACCAACAATTATATATCAGAAAAATTAGTTCTGAAAAAATGAAGCTTCCAGTACTATAAACTCTACATTACTGCGAGGTCTTGCTGCATTGAAATGGAGAAAGGTGCATGCTATAAATACTTGATAGAATAAACAGTTTTTTGAATAACACCTGGCAGGAATTACAATGTCATGTTAGTTCTTACAGGAAGCACCAACATTTTTAGGGATCAAATGGGCTGTTTTATCCAATGGATTCCCCTAGTCCTCAACACAGCTCTTTCATCTTTGTAAGAACAAGGTCTAAAAATATGAAAACTTACACCCATGCCTGCTAACTTTTAAGCATTCCATGAACAAATGCCTTCACCATCATGCGGAACTTGAGTGCTGGTGGATCATAAGAGAGATACACATATTGGCAGGGGGTTGTACATGAACAGAGGTGGTGGAAATGAAGGCTCTATTAAATCAGAGCATCTCACATGATGACTGACCATGTATGTAACCCAATCGGCAAATACCAGTTTTCCAAGGAACTTAGATAAGAGATTCAAACCAATCATTTTTATAAGAGTCTTCATCACTAAAAGTCAATATTAACTTCAAGCAGTAGAGTAAATAATAATTAAAATTTGTAACATTTTACTGTTTTAATAATATATGTACTGTGGCTACTCCAAAGTCATTCTACCAGAGATAATTCTTTCTCCTATACTAGCTATAAGATGTCGTCAAAGAGACTCCAGAAAGTTCAACAATCTAAAGGTATAAAATTACTCTCGGAGATAAGGTCTCAATACCAAACTTGTTCAGTGAATGCAAGATAATGGCACACTTAATTACTGTGGTCACTTATTGAGACTTTGTGCCAAGGACTTTACAAATGTCATCCTACTTAATGGTCACATGGACTCAGTAATGGAAAACTATCTCCATTTGTTAAATGAGAAGACTGAGGTTCACAGGAGTGGGTGAAGTGGTCAAGGTCCTTTTCTTCTCAAGAGGTTAAAATAAAAATGCAATCCTAGGCTATTTAAGCACCCCTTACTTTATCCCTTCATTATCAATACTCCTTCACTATTGGAAACGATTGAATTAATAGTTAATGGGCAATGTACAGACCTCTGATACTTGTGGAGACAATGACATAGAGAAAACGGTACCCATCAAGAAGAGCTTCTGTAAAAGGGTGACCCAACTGGTGTTACAGAAACTTTTCAGGTTTATTTCTTTATAGGCATGAATGTTAGGCTTACATGTTTATATACCCACCACGTGTGTGCCTGGCGCCCATAGAGACCAGTTCCCCTGGAACTGGAGTTGTAGATGGTTTTGAGCCATCATGTAAGTGCTGGAAACCAAACCTAAATCCTCTCCAAGAAAAGCCAGTGCTCTTAACAGTTGAGCCATCTCTCCAGCCCCTATCCTCAACCAAGTGACTAAGCACACATGCTGGGTATGGCCCTTACTGCTGCAGCCAGTGAGAACATGTAAGAATGGGAATGAGAAACCTAATGGGAAAAAAACTTAAGCATAAAAAAGCCCCATAGGAACAGGTATCAGAAAGCACCAGTATTTGGTTTATGAAGGGGACAGAAGATCTTGTGAGTGTTAAAAGAAAATGTGCTCTACTGGGTAGGGGTAGGAGCATTTGCATTGATAAATTCTATTGAATTTAATGAGTTCAAGACCCTTTTGTTTTAGTTAACACAGACAGGAAATTCTCTGCATGAGCATATGACCAATCATCAGAGAAAATGACCTACTCATTAAAGATCGTCAGAGCTTCATTTAGAGTCACTATAGTGGGGGCAGACAAGGCTGCTGAGCTACAGGTGTCAGTAGAAAGGGAAGCTCACAAAAAATCATATGAATTATCCAGCCATCATCATTGTCAGTACTGCTCAACCCATCCAGGTCAATGTGAAGGAACTCAGAGTCACCATGCTGAAACTATACCACCAGTGACCCCTGACACCCTTTGAAGCTTATGTATGATTTCTATGTTCTAAAGAAAGAGAATATAAGTCAATTTTCAAAACTTTGCATGATTTACTCCAACCTACTTTTATTTTTAGTCTTTTTGAAGTCACAAGTTGAAGATTTCTGAAAGTAATATGTTACTGTACTAAACTTGGTAAAATGATACTTGAGCTATTGTTCTTCTAATGCTCATCTAGGAACAGAACACATACAATAACAGCTAACCGTGGAGTCAATGGACAGCAGGTTGTAGCAGTTCTAGTTTTAAAAAAAACAAGTCCTGAAAAGGATATTAACTTCCTTCCTCATGTAGGAAAGGAGGCTAAGATTCAGTGAGATATGGAGACTTCTCAGGGTCCCCTGTTCACTACTTGCAGAGTCAAGACTGTTCCCCAGAACCAATGGTCTTCAAAGTCCAATTTCTAGTCTAGATGACAGTTAAGGATAGACTCCCAGGGAATTATCTCGGCGTTATCTATTATCTATGTTTATGCTAAGTCCTACTAAAGGAGCAAGCCTAAAACCTTACCACAGAATGTTTTAAAACATCATCATTTCCTAAGTTCTAAAATCATCAAAAGAAGTCAGATAATAGCAAATATGGTCAATGATCTTCAGAACAAAGCTGTGTTTAATGACACCCAGTCATAAAGGAAACAGAAATAAAAACCACAGTGAGGTACCATGTCACTTCAGACAGAATGGCTATAACTACAAAATAGCAAATACCAAGGAGAAAGGAGGGTTCTTATATATTGCTAGTAGGAATGTAAGTTCATATAGTCATTCATAAAACCATCAAGAAGAGCCTCAAAAAAGTAAAAAATATATGCATCACAAGCCCAATGAAATGACAGAGTTGCCCATATTCCCATGTTCACTGCAGTAGCATTCATAAGACCTAAGGAGTGGATCAGCAAAGCTGTCTATCAGCCAGTGAGTGGACAAAGGAAATGTAGAACATGCACCAACTGAAATATTATGTAATTTTTTAAAAAAAAGCAATCAGAAAGAATATTGTCATTTGCTGCAACATTATGAAAGCCAAGGACATTATGATAAGTGAAATAAGTCAGGCACAGGAAGATAAATGTTGTATTTCTTACTCATATATTAAAGCTTAGAAAGAATAAGGTGGTGGTTAACAATGGCTATAAAGGCTAAAGAGAAGGATGGTTAAGAAATATAAGGGTTAGAAGCATCTTGGTGAGCATAAAGTCACCATAGCAACAAAAGTCAACCAAGAGAAATAGAGAAAGATTTTTTTTTACCAGCAGTAGGTAAGGTGGTCATGGGAGAAATGTCCAAATCAATAACCACCACAGTTGCTTTCTTTCTAAAAAGCTTCCATGACCTTCCAAGGTTATGTCCGCAGATTTATAGCCTCTTCCAGCTGTATGCTTACTTCATCAAATAGCCCATAATCTTGCAAATAATTGATATGAACATATATGATCCAATGCATCACTATTGAATATTCAGCCCCGAAGAACTAGACAACATCCCTTTCCAGAGGTTTAAAGCCATAGTTTTTAAACCCAAAATAAAAAGTATAAAGAAGTTTGAGAATGTAACTAAAGCATTCACATAGACAAAAGACAATTACATTTCAACTTGTATGCAATGAGGACAATAATTTATATATTATTGCTGCCCTACATTCACATGGACAAAGAAAATTACATTTCAACTTAAATGCAATGAGGACAATAGTTTATATATTGATGCTGCCCTGCCTGAACCATACCCCTTCCCCTGTATGTTTATGGTCCATGTCTATGGATGCGATGTGACAAGCCACCTAAAGTTCCTGCCATCATACCTTCCCCAGGATGACAGACTGTACACTTGAACTATAAGTCAAAATAAAGCCGTGCTTTCTACAGTTGCTTTTGTAAGTATTCTGTTGTAGCAATTGGAAAAGTAATTAATATAATGGATAAAATAAAGTCTGCATGTGCATCTTGGTTTGTGTCCATTGTTTTTTAAATTATTGTGTCTGCCCAAGCCCATTTTATAGAAATAAAACAGATAGAAAGAAAGAACAAGAGGAGTCAAAGGAATGTTTCCCAGCAGGACGTTGCAGAATGCGGTATGTGGTGTGGATCAGCATGGGTTACAGACAGATACAGCAGCAGCTCCCATTCTGCTCTGTATGTCACTCTAAACCCAGCAAGTTTATCAAATAAAAACGTCTTGATAAAGTAAGTTTTAAAAGGAAAGATGAGAGAACAACTGAATGGGGCCGCTGTGATCTGTAGTGGAACGCAGAACTGGGGCAAAGTATGGAAGATGGTCCTCCACTTCTGTTGCAAACCAAGAAGTTTTCCTCTTCTACGTAGCTCTCTCTTGTTAGAAATATGGGGAAATCCCCATATTAGACTTTATGCACTTTAATAAATAGTTCAGAAAGGATGAAAGGAAATCTGGAGTCTTCTCAAAAAAATCATGCTTTTAGCTAAGATATAAAACACATTTTATGTGCAAAGGCATCAAAAATCCCTCTAGTTTCAAACTGATATGAATTTGCCTGTTAAGGCTGCAAGCTAAACGGGTAATGATAATGCACGGTTCACTTAAAAATTTATATTTTTGCTTTGATAATTCACTGTTTATTTGAAAAATTAAGTGTTAGACAATTCCATGTTGAATGTAAAAAAAATGCAGTGATTCTTCAATGAAAAGTTTCTGCTCCCCTAAAATATAAATACAAGCATAAGCTAAGAAGCAGAAAGCTACATATCCACAATTCACATATTAAGATAGAAAACAAAATGGCTAGCATATTATTTTCAACTTACATCAAAACCTTTGAGGATACTGAAAATGACGTGGACCTTTGCCCAATTGCCTTGTTACATAAAACTGCCAAAATTCAGATATTTTCCTCAGGGACATTAATTCAGATTACAGAATAAACAGAGTAAAACTGGATATCCCATGTTCTACCCTTTCAAATGATTTTTAAAATAGAATTTGAGTTGGGCATGGTGGCACATGCCTGCAATCCCACCCTTTTGATGGGGAGGGCAGAGTGATCAATAGCTGAAGGCCAGCCAGCCTCAACTACGAGGGAGTCTGAGGTCATTCTGGGCTACATAAGACCCTACCTTAAAAACTGGAAGCACACAGAAAAATAGAATCTGACTTTTAAACATAATCGTGTATATTTGTCTGTGTGGGCATATGTGTAGTTCGTGCATGCACACATATATGTATGCGTATCGTATGTATTTTATACATGAGTAATTGATACTTGTCCCCCTTCGGAGTTTAACTACTAAAATGAAGCCGGTAAATCTGCTGTGTACTAACATACTTGTACTTATACTTTTATATCTCTTGGCCAGGACTTCTGGAGTTCCAACTACACCTTCCGTTTAGACTTAATTTTATTTATTTATTTAGAATATATTTTATTATTTTTTCCGCCTCCTCCCCTTTTCCCATTTCCCTCCCCCTCCTCGCACACATGGAGACCTCCCCCACTCCCCTCTCCATATCCCCACCCCCCTCCCCCTCCCCCCACTCCATTCCCCCTCCCTCTCGAGAATGAAGAGCAGTCCAGATTCCCTGCCCTGCAGGAAATCCAAGGTCCTCCCACTTCTATCCAGGACCAGGAAGGTGAGCATCCAAACAGGCTAGGATCCCACAAAGCCAGAACGTGAAGCAGGATCAAAACCCCGTGCCATTGTCCTTGGCTTCTTATCAGCCTTCATTGTCCGCCACGTTCAGAAAGTCCGGTTTCATCCCATGCTTATTCAGTCACAGTCCAGCTGGCCTTGGTGAGCTCCCAATAGATCAGTTTCACTGTCACAGTGGGTGGGTGTACCCCTTGTGGTCCTGACTTCCTTGCTCATGTTCTCCCTCCTTCTGCTTCTCATTTGGATCTTAAGAGCTCAGTTCCGGTACTCCAATTTGGGTCTCTGTCTCTGTCTCGATCCAGGGCAAAACCTGGGAACTTGGGGGTGAGGTGGCATGGGGCTAAGGGGAAATGGGATGAGAAACATGAGAAGGGGAGAATGGGGGGAGTTTGGGGGAATGGGATGGTTGGGATAAAGGAAGGGTGGACACGGGAGCAGAGAAATATATATCCTAATTAAGGGAGCCATCTTAGGGTTGACAAGAGACTTGACTCTAGAGGGGCTTGCAGGTGACCAGGGAGATGTCCCCAGCTAGTACCTTGAGCAACTGAGGAGAGGGAACCTGAAATGACCCTATCCTACAGCCATACTGATGAATATCTTGCATATCACCTTAGCCTTAATTTTAGAATAAAATATACAGCTGCTATCTTCTTTTAGCTCTGGCAATAAAATGAGGAAAAGAAATCAGTGCACTTTCTCATACCACTCACCTTTCAATTATATTCCAGTTAAAGTCGTGGGAAAACCTCTCTCTGCGCACGCACCAACTCCAGTTTCCAAAAGCACATACGTAAGAGACAGGTTTCAGGACTGGAAAGATGATAGAAGCTAAAATAAATAAGTCCTTCCTAGGACATGGGTAATAATTGCACTGTAAGTTATGTAAGACTTTGGTGACAGGACTCCAGCAAAGACATCCATTTATCAGTCTAAGCAAGTAATTCCATGTTATGTGAATGACAGAGTAAGAGCAGCTTCAATTGATTTATGGAGGGATTTCTTTCTTTCTATCAAATGACTGAGACAAAAGACCTGCAGGGATGCCGGTTCATCTTTCCTGTTCAGGTGCCAATTCTTTTTATTACATTTGTTGTGTTTCTAGTGCAGACACAGTTGCCTTGTTCACATCTGCTCACGTTAAATAAGAAATGTTTAACTGTGGGCTATTCACGATGCATTGCTCCCAGAACGTAATTGAATGCTTACTAACCTCCTTGCATGCTGCTTTGAGTGTCATGCAAGGGGAAGGATTCTGGCCTGGGAGCCAGCAGGAAACACATCCTATCCATCTTCATCTACTCTCTTAAATCTATTGTGCTCTCTAGGAGCTAGGAGGCCTGAAAAGAAATTGTCAAGTTGAAATGCCCTCCAAACCTGCTGGAGAAGGAACAAGGTATGATGTGAGTATACAGTCTCTCCAAATTCTGCCCCTGCCGCTGTTCAGCCAGGTGGACTGAGGGTAAATTTCATTTGATCATCTAGCAAATGGTAAAAGTCAACCTTGACCTAGTAGGGTTACAGCGGAGAATGAATCGTATAGACACGTAAATCGCCAGCTGCCAAATCAGGAAGGACGAATTGAGCTTTCTCTAAGGAGATCTGGGAGGCCAAGAGCCCGCACTATGGAAAGAATGGTCTCAAAAAAAAAAGACACTGTTCCTTTCTTCTCCATCCCTTAAGTCTTAGATAAGCAAAGAAATTGCTAATGCTGCTTTTAAAGGCACATGCACAAGCAAACAGACTCCTGCACACATGCACAGCAGCCTCAAGGTTTCCTGAATCAAGGAAAAATATAAGAGGGGGAAAAGATGACTCTAATGTGTTCATCTGTCTTGATGATAAGCACATGTCTTGAGCTGGATTCTGTAGTTTTACTGATGGGTTTTGGTATCTCTCTACTTCTGCACTAACTATGAGAAACACCTCTCCTCCCCTCCAGCCCTTGTTCCTAACTCCCTTCTTCATCATTATGGCTACATAAGGATTTTCCAAACCTTAAGGCTGAGGATATTTGCTCTTTCCCTGTCCTACTAATGTAGGACATCACCAGGAGCAGGGTGAGCCTCAGACAGAAGCACACAATAGCTATTTTATTTGAAAAGATTTGAGATGGAAAAATAGCATTTGTATACTAAGGCAACACACAGACGTGGTGTGGAGTGAAATATAGTATGCTCAGAAATTGATTGAGAGAGAAAATGTGGATGATAAAGAAAATCCAGGCATGCTGGGGGAGGGCAGGACTCCAGGCTAGACACTAAATGACATCACTTCCCCAATGATGAATACACATTCTCCCCCTCCCCACCCGCACACTTTCTCTCCTGGCCACAGAGAAGTTTGCAGATGAAGACTGAGAAGCACTGCTCTATGGCCTTCCTCAGAGATGCTTCTAGATGTTCAATTTAAAAAGTGGGTATCCTGGGGGAAAGGCAGTATTCTTAAAGATCTAACCCAGTGCAAAATCCAAGGAACCTTTGCCAGCTCCTTCTGCTCCCTCTTGCTGCCTGATTGCCCATAGTAATGGTGTTAATTTCAATACAACAAGAGAGCCATGTGGGTAACAATATGGATGGGAAGCTGACTTGGTGTGAGCAAGCTCAGAACAGAGATGATACCTCAAAGAGAGAAAGTGAGTAAGATCGTTGGAAATTCAGACAGGCGAAGAAAGGACACCTGACAGAAACAGACAAAGAAGGGTCAAACAGTCACAGAGCAGAACACAGCTTTGGCTGGGAAATTCCCTAGAGGGGAAAGAGAGCAGAAACCACTTCCAAGGACAGTTTGTTTTGAGCCTAAGTAGAACTGGAGGGTGAGACTCCAAGAGTAAACCTTTCCATTCTAGGAAAGGCAACAAGAAAAGATATCCAAATCAACAGGGTGTACAAATTGCAACACGGAAATATAAGAAATTTGAAAAAGCAACGCAGCCAGTAGGATTTCTCTAAAAGATTACAGCTCCTCAGTCGAGTCCGAAGACAGCAAATAGCAAAACTCCAGATGATGATTCAAAAGATTACTAGCAAAAATGAACCCTGGCCTGAAAGAAGATGCCACCTGAGTTCAATCCTCAGGACCAACATGGAAGAAGGAGCTGACTCCAATGTGAAGGAAGGATAAAACCAATAGTCAGAGGCTGACATTTGTCCTCCATGTGTTTGTCATGGCATGTTGAGTCTGTGTTCCCAAATTAAACAAATATTAAGAAAAAAAACATTGAATTTAATAACAAAGCATAATGGAAAGCATCACTAAAAGAAGAAGAAAGAAAAAAAGGTAAGGTTAATGAAATACTGCACCCAAACATGTAAAGAAAATAAAAATAAACAAACATGACCATAGTGTCAAAACACTCCAGGATGAAAAACCAATCCTAAGGATTCACAGGGTATAAAACACTAAGACAAACACAAAACAAATAAAGAATCTAGTCATTTGACATTATAGAAGAAATTCCTCCAAATGCAGAGAATAAACATCCAAATACCAAAGGAATTCAGAAGCCCAAACACACAGGACCAGAAAAGAACTTCTCTATGATGCAGTGTAATCAAAAAGTCAAAAGACACACAAAAAAAGGAAGATTATTAAAATCTGTAAGTAAAAACACAAATCCACCTATAAAGATAGAAACAACAGATCCCTCAGCAACCCTCCAAACCAGGAAAGTGCAGGGCAGTGGTGCTGCACCCCTTTCATCCCAAAGGCAGGCAGAGGCAGGCACAGCTCTGTGTCCAGCCCAGACTGGTCTACAAAGGCTAGTTCCAGGATAAGCTCTAAAGCTACAGGGAAACCCTGTCTCAAAAGAAGAAAGAAAGAAAGAAAGAAAGAAAGAAAGAAAGAAAGAAAGAAAGAAAGAAAGAAAGAAAGAAAGAGAAAAAGAAAAAAAACAGGAAAGCATGAAATATTTCAAACCCTGAAAGTAAATAACTGCCAACTGAAATAGGTTTATCCAAGAAGGCTACTTTTTTTAAACTGATGGAGAAATTAGGATATTTCAAGACAAGCACAAATTAAGGCAATCTCTGATGCCTCAAGCCAGCACTGTGGAATTTAAGGAATATTATACACAAAAGAGGAGGAAAGTCTCGGTCACGAGAACATAAGAAAGACTAAAAAATCATAACAGAAATAAACAAAGGGGAGCTAAGCAGGAATCTGTCAGGCCTAACAGAGCTAAACATCAGATTCCTTATACTAACAGCGGAGAAATCAATGAGCAAGAGATAACCCAACTAATCAGAAAAAGGGGACTAATAAAACTACAGGAATACATGATATATACTTACTCATAAGTTGATACTAGACATAAAGCAAAGGATAACCAGCCTACAGTTCACAGCCCTAAAGAAGATAGGAAACAATGAGAACCCTAAGAAGGATATACAAGGATACCGCCCTCTGGAAGGGGAAAGAGACACGATCTCCTTAATAAATTGGCAGCATGGGGGAAAAAGGGTGTAGGGGAGTAGAGGGGAACCAGGGAGGACAACATGAGGGATCAGGAAGGTTGAGGTAGGTAATGGAAAGACAGGGAGAGCAAGGAAAGAGATGCATTGAAAGAGGGAGCCATTATAGGGTTAGCAAGATACCAGGCACTAGGAAAACTCCCAAGAATCCATGAGGATGACCCCAGCTAGAAATCTAAGCAATAGTGGAGAGAAGGTACCTTAACTGCCTTCCCCTATAATCAGATTGGTGATTACCTTAATTGTTATCACAAAAACCTTCATCCAGTAATTGATAGAAGCAGATGCAGAGATCCACAGCTAAGCACTGGGCCAAACTACTGAGCCCAGTCATAGAGAAAGAGGAACAATATTATGAGCAAAAGGACCAAGACCATGATGGGGAAACCCACAGAAACAACTGACCCAAGAAAGTGAGAGCATACTGACTCTGAACTGATGGCTAAGGAATCTGCATAGGACTGAACTAGGCCCTCTGAATGTGGGTGACAGTTGTGTGGCTTGGGCAGTTTGTAGGGCCACTAGCAATAGAACTTAGTGCATGAACTGGTTCTTTGGAGCCCATTCGCTATGGAGAGATACTTTGCTCAGCCTAGGTACAAGCGGAAGTGGAGAGCAGGGCTTGATCCTGCTTCAAGTGATGTGACAAACTTTGTTGACTCCCCATGGGAGGCCTCACCCTTTCTGAGGAGTGGATGAGGCGTGGGTTTGGGAGAAGGTGGGGGAAGCAAAACAGAAGGATGGGAGAGAGAGGGAACTGGGATTGGTATGTAAAATAAGAATGTTTTAAAATTTAAAAAAATGACCTCAGTAAGAAGTTTAGCTGTAAATGTCACCAACTAACTGATAGCGCCTTGTAGACTTGCTGACTGAATTAAAAACTAGACCCAACCATCTCCTCTCTCCAAGAACCGCACTTCACAAGTAAAGGTTTTCACAGATTGAAGGTCAAGGGATCAAACACAATCTGTCAATTAAAGAGACATAAAAAAATAGCTGACATTGTTCTTTGCTGTCTGATAAATTAGACTTCAAACCTAAATTAGTCAGAAGAGATAAAGTAAGTATTTACATATTAATAAATAGATAATTCATCAAGAATATATAACAATTGTAAATATACATACAACAAACAATAGAGATCCAAATTTCATAAATAAATAAAACAAAACACTAATGAAAACCAAAGGTCAGACACTACAGTAATAGTAGGTGATTTCAATACCTCATACTTATGTCTACATAAACCATCCAAAAAAGTGGAAATTCAGAGCTAAACTACACTCCAGAACAGGACTTAACAGGTACCTTTAGGAGATCCCATCTGAAAGAAATACAACACATTTTTTTTAACGTTCCATGGAATACACTCTAAAACAGACTATGTTCTAGGCCAGAAATCAAGTCTTATTAGATGTAAAAATTCAAAATAGCCTCTTCTATCTTCTCCGATCATACTATTACAGTTCTCTAGAAGCTGGTAGCAAAAATAAATTAATAAATACACAAACTGTACAATTGCATGAAAACTGAACAGTATTCGCTTGAATGGCCATTCGGTCATTGAAAACATCAGGAAAGAAATGAAAAGGCTTTTAGACACAAATGAAAGTAAAAGTATAACTTACCAACCCTGCTAAGATACAGTTAGGGCAGTTCTAAAAGAAAGGTTAATAGCTGCGAGTGCTTACACTTAAAACACCAGCAAGATCTTAAATAAACAACCTACTGATGCACCTCAAGATCCTAGGAAAACAAGACCAAACCAAACCACAAAACAGCACGGAGCCAGACATAAGGATGATCAGGAAAAAGCTGAATGAAATGAAGATGACAGAACAGTTCTCAGAATCAAACAAAGAGATGCTTCTTTAAAAAATAATAAAATAATATTGACAATCTCCTGGCCAAATAACCAGAAGAAAAGCAAGATTCAAATTAAAAAAAAAAAAACAAGTAGACATGAAAGGGAAAAGCTACTGCAGATTCTGATGAAATCCAAATGAGCATTTATATTACAAATGACTGAAAAATATTGAAAAAAATTAATAAATCCTGAGACAAAAATGACCCACTGATATTAAATCAGGAGGATATAAACAATATAAAGAAATGAATAGCAATCAGTTAGAGTGAAGTAGTCATTGAAAGTTTTTCAAGAAAGAAATGCAAACACTGGAGTTTATCACTGCACTGCACTCCACTAAAGCTGTAAAGAGTGAATACCAGGCCTGGGAATGTAGCTCAGTGGGTAGGGTGCTCACCCAGTATGTGCAAGGCCCTGGGTTTGATCCCCACCACTGCATAAATCAGCTGTTCCGGTTCATGTCTTTAATTCCAGCTGTTAGAAGATGGAGGCAAGAGATCATAAACTTAAATTCAGCCTTGGCTCCTTTGTGAGTCTGAGGCCAGCCTGGACTATATAATAAAAGCTCTGAAGTAACTAGGAATAAAAGCTATACATGACAAATCTATAGCCAACATCAGAAGTGATGATTAAAAATCTGAAAAATATTGAAAAATTCTAAAATCTGGGATATTTATATTTATTTGTTTTTAATCAGTAATGAGTGGGGAATGAGACAATTTCATCATCACCCTTTGGAAGGGGATAGGCAAGAGATGGGGCTGGGGATGCTTTCATCATTTCTGGGAAGGTATCATGGGTGTCAAGTGTGAGCCCATACCCAAAGGCAAGCCCTCAGCACATTGCTGAAAACAAGCTAGACCTGCGAACAAGGGTAACTTAGTAGAAAAATTGCACACTTCAGTCAAGGAAAAGACCCTAGTCTTTGCTGCAGCCCTACCATTGACCTTGGGCTATTCCTAACTTTGGGTATGTTTGGTCTTCTTGACTTTACAACAAGAGGCAGAGCAAGAGGTCCCTGAGGGTTCTGAGACTCTGAAGTTACTGAGACATCAGGAAACCAAATGTGAGTTATCATCTATGTTTCTGACCTAAATGAAAAATGACCAGACCATTCATACTGCAAAAATCCTGCACACATAGATGCCATGGAAAAGGAAACTCAGATTAAAGAGTGATTCCCTGACCCTCTGGCAAACATGTGGATGTTTATTATGCTGCTTTCAAATTTACCCCCAAACAAAATTATGAACAAAATACAAAGAACTACCTCTCTCAATGTTCCAGAGAGCACCAAGACCATAGTTGCTGTTAGTAGTCAGGCATTTGTACTGGTCTGCACTTGGGGTCCTGACAGGACATGTCCTCAGCTGCAGCCCCTAAGAGCAACCCCTGTGTACATTAGCTAGGATCCCTTATAAAAGGCGGGCCTTGCAGGCTTCCTGTCTCTTTCTTTCTTTCTTTCTTTCTTTCTTTCTTTCTTTCTTTCTTTCTTTCTTTCTTTCTTCCTTTCTTCCTTTCTTCCTTTCTTCCTTTCTTCCTTTCTTCCTTTCTTCCTTTCTTCCTTTCTTCCTTTCTTCCT
>NC_022030.1:53123555-53170101 GCF_000317375.1 Microtus ochrogaster | reverse complement strand
CTTTCTCTCTTTCTCCTGACACTCTTGTCCTCAGGGACCAATCTCTGCTCCTCCGCCCCCTCTCTGCTCCCTTCTCTGTTCCTTCTCTCTCCTTTTCCCTATAAACCTCCTGTGTGAGCCCTGTTGTATGGCATTTTTCTTCCCAGTAGTTTTAGCAGTTGCTAAAATTGATATGTTCCCTTCTTTGTCTCATAACATCAACTGTACAGATAAAAGGCAGATTAAACATTTGGGTCAAGCATGTGCACTGTTAAATTAATAACTAACATTAAGTACTTCTTTTGTGTTCCATTATAATAAAATCTACTGTTTCTTCAGTCTCGTCTGAAAAGGTTTTATCCTGTCCTGGAAAACCCACTCAAAGATTCCAGCACTTCTATGAGTCAAGAGGATTCATGGGGACAGGTCACTGTTTCTGCCTCCAAAACATATATGTTTCTCCATGGAAATTATTCCAACAGGTCAACAGCACTATCATTTCACACAAAGAGCAGAACCTCATTTCCTATGTTTCTATCCTCATGCCAATGGGAGCCCGGAAATAGTATATGCTCAAATGTTTCAGAGGACACAGAACAATATGTTTTCCTAGTCAGTATAAACTTTTAAGAAAGAACTTAAAAAATCTCCTTGTCAAAGCTTAGGATCCAGGAAAAAAATGCTATTAGCTAGTACTTTGATGTAACTTTTTATTTGATCATGTTTAAAAAAAAAAGAAGTGCAAATTGCTAAAGAGAGAAGACAAAGGGGGTGAAGGAATATGATATATATATATATATATATATATATATATATATATATATATATATATATATATATATATATCTGTAAAAGGCAAGCCACCATCACAAACACATTTCCCTTCCCTTCCCCTTCCGTTCTTTCTTCCATTGCCTCCTTTTAATTCTTTTTCCTTCTCTTCTTTCTTCTCCTTTGCTTTCTTCTTTTTCTCCTCATCCCCTGTCTTTTCCACCTCTCTACAACCTGCTCAGTCTCCATAATGTTACTTTGTTTATGTTTTCTGGACTGATGTCTTGGTATTGGGTCATCAGTTGGCGTGCTCTTCCCTGGAAAAGACTATTTCTTCTGCTCTCACTCTTTTTCCTCTACTCAACATCTCAAGTTTAGGGTGAAAGTCATAGATCATGATGGCCAGCAGCAAACGTCTTATGTAAGGTGTTTGACTTTGTGAGCCAGGGTTGTCTTTGTCTTGGTATCTCAACACTACTGTTATATTATACAAATAACAATTGACAATGAGAAAATGATCGTGACTTTTTATATTCCATTATAACCTTATAGAAACAGATGGAAGAACAAAACTGACCAGTTTCCAGCCCTTATTCTAGAGTCCATGCGTTCTATTCCAAGATTAGTCTTTTTGTTTTGCCATTGTTATAGATTTGCATGTAACATCTTAATAACCTTGTAAGTATTCATATCAAATAGTAACTTTGGTTTTTGCTTTTTCTTAGTTTTTCAAATGTTTTTTAATCCCCACTGTTCTAAAATGAAATTTGCTGCACTGAGGCATTAAATCTACTTAATACATTAAATTTTCTCAAACTAAGCATCTAGTTGTTGCATATCCATTTCTTTTTTAATTTTTTTATTGTTTTTATTGAGCTGTACATTTTTCTCACTCCCCTCTCTTCCTCCCCTATCTCCTTCTGCCCTCTCCCATGAACTCCATGCTCCCAATTTACTCAGGAGATCTTGTCTTTTTTACCTTCCTATGTAGATCCATGTATGTCTCTCGTAGGGTCCTCTTTGTTGTCTAGTTTCTCTGGGGTTGTGACCTGTAGGCCGGTTTGAGGGCGGCTTTATTCTAAAAGCCACTTATGAGATAATACATATTATATTTGTCTTTTTGTGTCTATGTTACCTCAGTATGTTTCTTTTTCCTAGATCCATTCATTTGTCTTCAAATTTTAAGATGTCATTACTTTTTACTGCTGTGTAGTCCTCCATTGTGTAAATATACCACAGTTTCTTTATCCATTCTTCGGTTGAGGGGCATCCAGGTTGTTTCCAGGTTCTTGCTATTACAAATAATGCTGCTATCAACATTTCTTTTTTATACAGATAAAAAGTTAATATGACATTCTATTACACAGATGGGTGCTATTACTTTCTATCATTTCCTTAGTCTTTATGGTTAGATTCTTAGGTTAGAAGCAGTAAGAGTTAGAGTTACAGTGACTGTCCATCCAAATTGCTGTCATTTATTTTCACACCTTGATTTTTCTTTTGTACTTTATTTTATTTTTAATTATTTTATTGAGCTATATATTTTTCTCTGCTCTCCTCCTCTCCTATCCCCTCCCCTTCTACCCTCTCCTGTAGTCCCCATGCTTCCAATATACTCAAGAGATCTTGTCTTTTTCTATTTCTCATGTAGATTAGATCTATGTATGTCTGTCTTATGGTCCTCTTTGTTTCCTAGGTTCTCTGGTATTGTGAATTGTAGACTGGTTTTTCTCTGCTTTATGTCTAAAAGTCATTTATGAGTGAATGCATATGATATTTGTCTTTCTGGGTCTGGGTTACCTACTTTGTCCTTTTAACCTTAACTCTTATCCTGGTCATAGGTCCTATTAAGTTAGAATCTATCTGTCTGATTATTTCTTTTCTTTTTTTCTTCCTTCCTTCCTTCCCTTATTTTTAAAAATATTCTTTTCTCATTTTATACACCAATTCCTGTTTCCACTCCCTCTAATCCTCCTGCTCCCGTCACCTTCCCCCCACCTCACCCCCAAGAAATTTTTTAAGTTAAAAAATATTTTAAGAATTTAAAAATACTAAAATTCCTGGAATCACAGAGCCATTGCAGAAGTTACTCCTTCGACAGTGTTCAAGCTGTTTGGCTGATAGGTAAAGCAAAAATACCAGGACTTTGGCCATACCCAGATTTTGATGTTGTTAATAAGGGACTATATTAGGGTATTGTTTAAAAATATAGCCACCTAAATTGAAGCCTGTTCAACTTCTTATTTGGCACTGGATTCCAAGATTGGCTTCTATATAATCTTATTCACTATAGTTCCTGAAGTGCTGAGCCATGTTGAACAGGCTTCTTTTATTTATCTTCTAGAGAGCATTGGGTAACTTGTTCAGTCAGGTCAGTAAATAAATAAATCAAACACTTGATTCATATTTTTCTAAATGAGTGCAACAAGCAAACTCCTGCTCAAACCATGCTATCAATTTTTCCTTAGTCTCATTCATTCATGTCTTTACTTAAAGCAAAAAGCTCAGGAAGCTACAATTTCCTGCTTTTCATAAAAAATACTATGTTGCACAAGAATGTGCTAAGAAAGAAATTAAAAGAAGATTAATGCATATGCCAATAGTGCAAAATGGGTACAGATATTTCTATATCACCCAGGAGAGGAAAGATTCGTGCTATTTTATTGAATTATTTTCTTCTTAATTGTCACAGACAACTGTGTACTGAAAACATCCCTGGGTGTCATTCTGGGGCCCCCACACATTCATGGGACTCCAGAAAAAGGTTTCAAGGGAAAGACCTAGGTTTCCAACCTGGGATGCTTCTAAAGATTCCTTGCTAGGAATCGTAATTCATCTGGTCATGATTCTGCTTCATTGCCAGACAAGCCATGGGCCTGGTAGTAGAAACTTGTATTCCGTCATTTCTCCTGATGACTAAAGTCCACACGAATCCCATCCCTCTACCTTTCCCAAAGCGGCTGCCTACCCCTCTTCTCTTTGTGTTTTTATGGATCATGTGTGTGCATTTTTACATTAACTGACTCTACTGCATATAATTGTGTTAGAGGCTGACTAAAATATAAAGTCGAATCAATTAAGAATGTCTAATGTCCCACTGTAGGGAACAGCAGCTTCTAAGAATTAATGTCTTTGGATTACCATAAATAAAGCATGGAGAAGGATATTTGTGCATAGAGCTTTGCCTGCATCTCTAAGTTTTCTCTAGGATAGAACTTGTGGAAATGTTTCTATCAGATCAAGAGGTAATAAAACCACACTTACATAATGTTAATTTCTCTTCTCCCAAGAAGTTAAACACTGCATACTGCTATTGCCTTATGCATTGCTCCTATAAAATAGCTATTTACATCCTCTGCCTATTTTTTGGTTGTCTTTAGTTTTTACCATCTCATTAAATTGCATGTCTTACTTGTAATTTTTAAAGTGGTTTGGAGAAAGGCGGTTAACAAATGTGTCATCAGCATCATTTACTTATTTCTGTAAATTTTCCCATTGAAGCCCTGCTTAAAACATCTAAAATTTTCCATTGGTGCTGGGTAGAGAACCAGGCAAGACTTTTCAGTACCTAAAGGCAGTGCTGGGCTGCCATCTAGTATTTACGTGTGGAATTGCCCGCAATATGCATTGAAAGCTTTCTCATATTTACAACATATGGAATCCTGTAAACATAAGAATGTCGCCTTATGTACCAAAGCATTGACAGAAGCTCAAAGCTAATGTCAATGAATGCAAGAACCAGGGTTCCCACCTACTCACATCAAGGAATGTTGCATCTATCCTCCACAATTAATACTTGTTCACCTTGACTGAACAGACAGAATACTACGCTGGATACCAGGAAAGGCGGGGTCCTTCTGAACTTACTGATAACAAATGCTCCGACCTTTGAGTGCCCAGGACTCAGTTCCTATACTCTAATGAGTGACAAAGGGGCACTGTCCTGTCAATCATACCCCCAAGGGCACATGGCACTGAACTCTATTTTTTCTTGGGACTACCACAATCATGTCAGTTTAGTGGTTTTCTCTCCCAGCACTGTGTCTTCCTGTCTCTTCTGCTCTCCCCTCCACACATGGAGATGACAATCCTATCTTAGGTGGCTTGGCCACCAACCCTCAAAACTCTAGTCCAGCAGAGAACTTCAGTAGAAGGAGAGATGCAGAGTGATGGTAATTAATGACAGTGGCAATGGCCAAGGCCAATGTCCCATCATCACACAGCATCTGGTGACCGTGAGGACAGGCACTATTTCCAATGGCTCCCAGGGACGTCTTTCTCTACCTATGCCTCTTCATTCTTCCTTGGGGAATAAATATACCCCAAAATTCAGATTGTCACTGCTCATCTCTACCCATATGTCACCCCAAATAGAATTATATATGTACACATTTAAAACTCTTAGGGTTTGAATTAAAAATCTTAAACTTCAGGACAGAGCTTGCACTAGAATCCCTATTAACATGTGTTCACTCCTGTTGGATTTTTTGACAAAATTTCCCTTCTCTAACACAATTCTACATGATATACAAATATCCCCACTTCTTGTTTAGGTGTTGATCCTACTTGCTCTTTCCTTCCTATCAACAGCAGCTCATTGCGGAGTGATAGGATTAGTACAGTCCTGTTTCTTTGGTTCCTTCTTCTCTGAGTCTAGATCTCCCCTACTATGCAGTACCAGCATCATTTTTCACATATGCCCAGACAGGACCATGGGTTAGTAAGCTGGATGCGGCTCCATCTTTATGTAACTAACAAACTAGGCCTCTTTGAGCACGAGCCTCCTTGGTGAAGTTCTGACTCCTAATGGGGTGTTCTAGACCCCTCAGTGAGATCCAGATCTTCCTCTTTACCTTCTCTTTCAAGCTTCCTTCCTACCCTGCCCTACCAGGACGCCTGTGCTCTGGACATCATTTTATCCCTGGATCCTCAGACCATGGTTTAAGAAGCTTTGCCATATCTACTGGCAGAGGTAAGAAGGCACTCATGCCATCTAAGGTTTTTTTTCTTAATTTTTTTTTTGGAAAATATGTGGGTGCACCCCTCTCGGTCCTGAGTTCCTTGCTCGTGCTCTCTCTCCTTCTGCTCCTGATTTGGACCTTGAGATTTCAGTCCGGTGCTCCAATGTGGGTCTCTGTCTCCTTTCATTGCCTGATGAAGGTTAATATTCAGGAGGATGCCTATATGTTTTTCTTTGGGTTCACCTTCTTATTTAGCTTCTCTAGGATCGTGAATTATAGGCTCAATGTCCTTTGTTTATGGCTAGAAACCGAATATGAGTGAGTACATCCCATGTTCCTCTTTTTGGGTCTGGCTTACCTCACTCAGGATAGTGTTTTCTATTTCCATCCATTTGTATGCAAACTTCAAGAAGTCCTTGTTTTTTACTGCTGAGTAGTACTCTAATATGTATATACTGAGACAATGGGGATGTTCTATCGTGAACCTACCAAGGCCAGCTGGCCTGGGTCTGAAAAAGCATGAGATAAAACCAGACTTGCTGAACATAGTGGACAATGAGGACTACTGAGAACTCAAGAACAATGGCAATGGGTTTTTGATCCTACTGCACATACTGGCTTTGGGGGAGCCTAGGCAGTTTGGATGCTCACCTTACTAGACCTGGATGGAGGTGGGTGGTCCTTGGACTTCCCACAGGTCAGGGAATCCTGTTTGCTCTTTGTTTTGTTGAGGGAGGGGTATTTGTTCAGGGGAGGGGGAGGGAAATGGGAGGCGGTGGCAGGGAGGAGGCAGAAATCTTTAATAAATAAATCAATAAATAAGAAATTAGGATTTAACAAAAAAAAAGGAAAATATGTGAATTTTATTAACTTTGAACCTGGAGCCCAATTTACAAGTTCACAAATGCCCATTGAGCTGACCTAGATGTTTTTCAGGGGGAAGGAAGTGTTCCAAAACAGGGTTTCTCCGTGTGGACTTGGATGTCCTGAAACTCACTCAGTAGACCAGGTTAGCCTTGAACTCAGAGGTCTGTCTGTCTCTGCCTCCTGAGTGCTGGGCTTGTCCCACCACCATCTGCCTTGATCTGTATTTTTGTTTGTTTGTTTGTTTTTGGTTTGATATGTCATTATCCTTAGGATCACGTGCCATAGAGTCCTCCTGAGGCTGTACACTAGATGCATTGGTTGTGTCTCCTGCAGAGGACATGCCAGTTACTTTAGATTCTAATGCAGCACTCTTTATTTTTATTCTTGATGCAAACTTTAAGGCTCATCTCATACATTAAATCTAAATCTTAATAAGATGCTGGACAATTCACATGTGCATTAAGTTGGGAAATACTGAACACATTGTCTGCCCCTTATTCCCTGGCTTTCCCTACCATTGTACCTATTAATCCTCTTACATGCAATTCACTATCTAAATTGGTCTTGTTTGTTTTGTTTTGCTCCCTCATCACATTGAGCTTTGGGATAGCCAAGATCTTGGCATACCTTGCCATATTTCTTAGTAAGCACCCAATCACTCAGTTATTCTTGCTTATTACTTCAGTAAGTTGTTGCTTACTGAAATAGTCCTAAATTTATTTCCTCTTGCTCCTTTTTAGGTGCACCACAGCCCACAATCCATCTTGTTTCCTCTGCTTTTCGGGTCTTATCAGTTCATCAAATTGCAACATTTTAAATCAACAGCCTTCCCTCAGTATCTCAGACATATTGCAGCTCTGCCCTCCTAGAACCTATAGGATCCATCCCGACACCTAATTACAGTGTCACCTCGGAGATTTCTCCCATCAGGGAAAAGCATGATACAGTCTCCACTACCACAAATTACTCAGTTGAGTTTTCCACACTTGGGGAAACCACAGAAGTCAGCACCTACAGGGTGAGATGGATATGTCTCGCCCTGGGAAAACTACTTCATGATCATGGTATCTCCCCTGTCAGGTAAGATTTTTTAAGATATGTTTTTTCCTATCTAGCCCTGGATGTCCTGGTACCAGTTCTGTAGACCAGGCTGGCCTTGAACTCAGGGATCCACCTGTCTCTGCCTACTGAGTGCTGGGATTAAAGGCCTGTGCCACAATGTTTGGTGACTTGAAAGATTTCTTGCATTCATTCTTTAGAAAAAGCAACAAGCTGGCCCCAAAAAATGAGAGAAAAAGACTAGAAATTTGAAGTTCTAGCAACTAGTTCTTTTGAAAAATCATTTCTTGAGAATCCTTTCAAATGAATGGGTCTCACAATAAATCACTGTGGAATTTTTCTGTTGTAATTGTATATTTTCATAATACCTATTTTTTTTATTTTTGTGTCTCTCTGTGTGTGTTCTTGTTTGTACACATGTGTGCCAATGCCGATGGACGATCTCCTGGGGTTATAGTCAAGGAGTCACTAGATGTGAGCCCTGAGAATCAAATTCAGATCCTCTACAAGACCAACAAATGTTCTTAACCACTGAGCCATCTCTCCAGGCCCCCTATTTAATTTCTATAAGTTAATCACATCAATTTTTCAGGTTGAATTCTCCATTTTAATGTTATTTTATGGTCTCATCAAGATTAATTTGAAATAATCTCTTATCACAGAATGAATTCTGCAGCTCATGTGATATTTGTAGATTCCATATGATAGTCCTATAATCCTGCATGTTACATGCCTACATAAAGCTCCATGAGGTTATGAATGATTAAAAGTTATAAACTTATATATATAACTTTATAATGAGTATAAAGTTATAACTATAAATAACTTCAATTTGTTATGATTTTTCTAATTTTGCATTAACATAGAACTGATTTTAACCATGGTGTGATAAGGCATCCCTATTGTAAGGAGCCCTGATTTATTTTTCCACGATGTCAGTTAGGACTGGAAATGCTAGGCATGAATTTCTCCATCCCAGAGCATGCTCACAATCACTGTTTGCTGCACACATACCAAGAGGGCTGCTTAATCAGTTCATCCATCTTGATAAAATGCTTGGAAACACCCTGAAGAATTACACAAAGCAATAGGCACAGATACAGAGCCAGTTTAGAAACCTTCTAGTCCTTAGATTAAACACTCCCTTGTGCCAGTTATCCAACTCTATTATGGATTCCCACCTCCTTTCCTATCTTCAGGGTGACATTCAGAATGAAATATCCACAGACTTCACGGGATCAAGTAGAGAAAATCTTTGCATTTATAAACTGGGGGAAAAAAAAGAGTTGTCATAAATTCTTAGTAAAAATGTTCCTAAATCTGAGGTACGAGATGGGCTGGAATCCTCAACCACTCATGGGTGACAGGAGACAGGGGCTGAGAAAAAAGGAAACCAGCACAGTCAAGTGATCCTTGTTTCTAATGGGTTTAATTTCGAGCTCAGGTGAGAACAGCCCACACCTTATTAGGCACAACTCTGCAAAGGGAACAAAGATAAACAGTGGACTCTTTTGTCTGGACTTTAAACTTCAATGAAACTCATCAAGGAAAGTTGAGTCTGTCACCCAAAGACTTGGGAGTCTTCCTTTCTGATCCTCCAGACTGAAACAGGATTTTGTAAAGTTCTGAACTCCATTCCAGCCTGGACATCCAATTACAGCATGGGCTATAATTACAAACTGGCAATGCTCATTCAAGTGGCTTCAAGTCTAGGTTGACTATGGGCGCTTCTATAGTTCACTATTACCCATTTATTAACCAATGTTTCTTATTAAAATCTCAGAGATATGCTGACACTTTTCAGGTCCACAGTCTCTATGACTTCCAAAGAGGCTGTAAGATGACCTCCCCTCAAAGCCATGGCCACCCTGCCATCAGAAGTCAAGCGACTCTCCCTCACTACCTTGTTAAGACAAGCAAGTCATGTGATCTGACTTAAGGTCATTTTCCACATGTACATGTATTTCTCTTGTCCCTATGGTACTATGAATGATCTAAAAAGATCCTAGTCATTCAAATCCCATTACTCTTTGGCCTCATATCCTCTTTGGATTTTTTTCTGCATACTCTGGGTCCTACAGGACTCCAGTAAGGATCCCTTCAGAAAGGCCTTCTCCCACCCTCTGGAAAGAGCTTCCCTTCTGGCTCTCCTCCCTGCTTTGTTTTCTTTCAATAATTTTACCATTGGACACATTAAACATCTAATTGTTGCTAGATTTATCTAACTACAAAATAAGCTTAGCTGTCCAAAGGCCCTGAATCAGCACCAGGTACAGTGAAACGTGGGGTGGTGGTGCTTATCTGTAACCCTAGCACTTGGGAGGCAGACACAGGAGGATCTAGAATTCAAGGATAGTTTGGGCTACCTAGTGAGTTCCATTCCAGTCTGGACAGTGAAGCTACAAAACAAAACCTTGTCATAAACAGAACACAAAACAACAACAGCAACAAAGACAAGCAATTACCTAAAGGAATCAAGCTCAAAGACTCGAAGGCCAAGCACCAACTGGCCCTGGTTGCTTCCAGCAATGATCAGGTGCCTTTTATGATCCAGAGATGGCATTTTGTGCTCAGATGCCTACAGAGCATTAGAATAAAGCAAGAGGAGGAAGGGGGCCTGAAAGAATAATTGAGACAGGTCCGCTCCAGGAGCCAGCAGCCCTTCATCTCCAGCTAGCTCAGAGGAATAGGCGGAAGGAAGCAGTCAAAAACTTGACTCATCTCCCAAGGCTCCGGAGCTCCTTTTGGCTTCCAGTTCAACAGAATGCCCTGCTGCCTTCACCTTGGTGTCAGTGTGAGCTCCCTTCTACTCCCACTTTTTAAGGTCAACACCAAGGGACAATTCCAAGTCTCTCTATGTGTGGCTCCTGACTGCAGGTCACTGTTCGCATTCTTGCTTCTAAAGCAGTGGCTATGCAGTACTATGTTAGAGACGTTGTTATTCACAACTGGTTCTGAGGTTTATTACAAATAACTTGTTACTCCATACGAACTGAAGGCCAAAGTTCATAAATTGTTTTCTTGTTAACCGATTATATTGCTTTTACAGTAACAATGTTATTATGTTATCCAGCTTGCATTCTGATGGACACCCTTGAACTAGAGGGGAATGGGATGGGGATGAACATGTAGAAAATTAGAACTATCCTACCAATAAAATATGTGCCGCATGCTAACATAGTTTCTTATGTCTACCATGACAGAATATAATAAAAAGGCTGAGAGCAGTTGGTTTAAAATTATCCCTGTAAGAGCATGTAATGTTTTCCATTAAACTGGGACTAGCAATTTTAATTATATATAAATTTAGCCCCATTAAATAGAGGGAAATGCCTTGGCTTGAAGTCAAGTCAGAACACTTAGTCTCAAATCTAAGGTCGCTGAAAAAACATCCCCTAATACTTTTCCATCTTCATCTCCTGTTCTGGACTTCGGATTTCCTCTAGCAGCTCACAGGCTGTGCCTTTCATATTTTTATATCCAAGACTTTGCGCATGATATGTCTTGCTCACAGAATCCATTGCCCCTTTCTTCACCTCTAATTTAAACTCTTTGGAGGTGAAAGCCTCATTTTCATTTCAAATGCGAACCTTCCTCCACCACCGTGGCCCCCAGTGATCTTCTGTAGATGTTCTGGAATTACGTTTTACATCAAGGTCTTGGTGGGTGGTCTTAAATGGGCATCTGTCTTATTGTGCAGCCCACAGGTCCTCGTAGACTAAACGTTGAGTCTCAGTGTTTCTGGTAAGTATGAAAGGTGGACCAATATAGATATTGCTAGAATATCTTATACAGCCCTTTGGCTGACCCCAGAGGTCTCTTTCAACTTGATGAGACAGTCCATAAATCCTAGCACTTCCTTAAAGTGAGAAACCCACTGATGTTTGGGAAGAAGACTTATTTATTAAGGAGTAAAATGGGAATCATGCACTCATGATTACAGGGTAAAGCTACGGGATTGCCTCTTGGTCCAACATAGAAGGATGAGGAAAGCTCCTGACCAGCTCACAGAACCGTGGGTCAGGAAGCCTTTCACGTCCAAGAAAGAGAGTGAATGCAATGCCTTCTTATTCGGTCACAAATCATAGAAAATCATGCCCATAGTTCTAGTCAGCCCAAAAGTCATTGGCCGAAACTGATCAAATTCCCACAACACTTCCTGATCTAGAAATGCCCATGAGCTAAGCCTCTTAAGATCAAACTTCCATCAAGGATGGGTAAAAGTTAGGAGATCTCTCTTCTTAGTGGAAAAGTTTCAAGATGTATTGCACATGGTCCCTCAGAAGATCCCCACCACCATCCAACCCTAACTACTCAAGGCAATGGCATATTTGGCTACTATCTTCCCTTCTTGTGTAGAATTTACAGCATAAATGTGTCTCCAAAGTTCATACACTCCAACATCTACAGAAGAGAAGAAGGGTCATTGGATGACAACAAACTGCCCCTGTCACAATTGTGTCTCCAGAATGTCACTGAAATCTGCCCACATTAGAACCTGAGGCTGGGAAACAGCATACATGCACAGGTGAGAAGTAGACATAGGTCTTCAGGCAATGTCTTCTACTTTCCCCTGAGAACTTCAAGATCACCAAACCAGAATAAAAGAGTGAATTTTGAAAGGTAGATTGTCAGAATAGATTATCAAGAGTCATCTATGTGTATCTTTTTTATACTTGTCACCAAAGAATCATACTGAAACTAGAAATTACCAGAATTGAATCTGATGTGGCTTATATGGGGGGGGGGGGGGGGGAGTTGGATGGAATGCTCAGAATAATTATCTAGAATATTCTAAAATGAAAAGAATTTCAGCATTCTAAATAATACACTGGGTTATACTAGATTGGAAAATAACTTTCTAAAAGACTTGGAAATCTATAGCCATTCAACTAGATTAGAAAGCCTGGTAGACCCTAGCTAAAGACCTGTTGACTTTAGTGGTTGCTAGGGGACAGAGACTCAATTTTCTTTGAGAATTTGGTTTCTGGTAGATTGACCATGCTCCAGTGGATGGCTCCATATTCTCATGTATGTGGGCAGTACTAATTAGGCTCAATAGTCATAAATAATAGATATGAAATTTAGATGGTGATACGGCACTGAGGAAGTATTGGAAGTGGAGTTCTTGGTAAATATGATCAAAATATATTGTATACATGCAAGCATGCATGTATGAAATTATCAAAGAACAAATTATATGTATAACTTATATACATATACAAATAATGCATATTCATACCTATATACACATTCATACATAGTCTGGCAGAGACATCAAAATTTTGCCACTTAAACAACATACCAGCTGGGGTTGATCCTTTCTTGTTATCATGCTTCCTCGTGCTGTATTGAAATCAGCATGTGTGTTAGAAGTCTTTTGTCCTCATGCTGTGGAATGCCAGCCTCTTCACATGCCAGCATGGCCCATGCACGCCACCACTGAGCACATGCCACCTGGACGACTGTTTTTTGGAAATGGTTGCAAAGAATGCAAGGAGGCTGGTGGTGGAGACCTGGAAACTCTCGGGAACAACGGTTCTGCTCACTTGTTGGTGTCAGTGTTGGAATGTGTGGAGTGTGAAAGACTTAGTGGCATGCACTCAGTCCTAAACTGGGTGTCTTCATCAACACAATCCCCTCAAGGCCTGGGGATCTATGAAGAAACATTGTAAGAACCCCAAGTGATGGATGATTCCAAGGAGACAGTATCTTCCAGACACAACGGAACTGACACACACGTGAGCTCACAGAGACTATGGCAGCATGGAGAGGTAGGTTCAAGCCAGACCGGGTCCCAGTGTTGAAAGGGGGAAATGGACATGGGTCCTACATCTAACTAAGAAGCTGCCTGCAATTGCTACTCACTCACAAAGGAAAAATTAGCCTTCTCCAGTAGAGTCTCACTAGGTTTACCAACTATGCTGCAGGCCAGATCCTACATCCAGGAGTAGATGACCAACACAAAACAAACTCAATGTTATTTTTGTAGACTTTTGTCTCATCTTACTTTGTTTGATCATTGTTCCCCTATTGGTCTTTTGCTTGTTTACTTTTATTTCCATTATTGTGTTTTTGTGAGGGTATTTCTTTTTATGTGTTTATTGTTTGGTAGTTTTAAAGAAAAGATAAAAACACATATAATAGGGTGGAGAAGATCTAGGAGAAGTTGGGAGACAAGAAAAACACGATCAAAATATACTGCATAAATTTTTTTAATTAATAAAAAAGAATTCCTTTAGCACAGTCGCTGGACCACAAAGGCAGAGTAAATGTTCCTCTGGCCAATGCAGGTATGTTGGACTCAGATTCCCACAGACCATTTACTTTCAAATACAAAGAGTTGCTTTACTAAATTAACATAATCCTTATATCTACAGGTAAGTGCAATTCTTACCCCCATCAAGGAAAAGTCTCTTTGCAACGAATGGAGAAGATTACAGAAAACCACAAATTAAATCAAAATGTGAAATTAGAGTCTAGTCCCAACTCCTACATCTACTCAACTCCTGCACCCAAGGCTCAATGACCACTTCAGAAGAGGAAATGGAAGGACTAAGTTTTCTGTGAGAATGTGTTTCCTAGAAATGACAGAGACACTCCACCCATAAAATCTAACCAACGTGGCTGTCTTCACAAGCTCTCAGCAAGGATGTCAATGAGAAAAAGCTTACCAGGCCTTGGCTCTAGACCAAGACACACAACTAAAAAGGCTCAGAGAGGATATTCCCTGGTCTTTCCCAGGGAAGAACACACCAACTGCTTTTTCAATACCAAGTGATCAACTCTGAAAACAATACATAAAAGTAACATATGGTTTTATTTATATATTTTGAAATTAATATATATGTATGATGGAGGAAGGTCATTGGCTAATAAAGAAACTGCCTTGGCCCATTTTATTAGTTAGAACATAGGTGGGTGGAGTAAACAGAACAGAATGCTGGGAGGAAGAGGAAGTGAGCTCAGACTCAACAGCTCTGCTCTCTGGAGCAGAGACACCATGCTCCCCTCTCCCGGGCAGACACGATAGCTCTGCTCTCTGAGGCACACATGATGAAGCTCCGACCCAGGATGGACGTAGGCTAGAATCTTCCCGGTAAGCGCACCTCGGTGCTACATACATTATTAGAAATGGGCTAGTTCAGATGCAAGAGTTAGCCGAGAAGAGGCTAGATATAATGGGCCAAGCAGTGTTTAAAAGAATACAGTGTCCGTGTAATTATTTTGAGGCATAAGCTAGCAGGCAGCTGGGGTGCTGGGGACGCAGCCCTGCCGCTCCTATTACAACATATGTATGCATATACACTCACATATGCAACAACAATTAAAGGGGAATTTGAGAGAGAGAAAGAGGTGGTGCCTAGGAGAGGTTGGAGAGTGGAAAAGGAAAGACGTAAGTGATGCAGTTATTTTATACTCTCAAAAATAAAAAAAGATTATAATAAAAAACACATTAACATGAAAAATATTTTGAGTTACTTAAATGCCAACTTCTTGGCTGCATTGGAGAATTTTGTGAAAAGAAACATGATAAAAAGCCTGGGAACGCTCTCATTAAGTGTTTATCACTTGCTTTAAAAGAAATGCAAAAAAAAACTTTTTACCAAAAATACCGTTAATAAATCACTAATGAACAAGCTTTCGCTTTCTCCCCTCTTAGAAGTTTTGCTTGGTCAGCCTGTTAAAGTACCCACTAGTAGGCACTGCACCAGACTTTATGGGGTTTCCTTTCCTTTTAATTAACTTTAAAATCTTATTAGCCAAATTATTAGCAATATGTTACAAGACACCGAGTCTACAGCTGTGAATGTGTCTTTATTAAAAAGACGCTGCCATGAGTTAAGAAACTTCCAGCATTATTATAAAGTCCATCACGGCTAGGTAGATAATTCCGTTTGCAAATTGGTCCCAATTCAAACTTGGCAAAGGAATGCAAATTAGGTTTGAATTAATTTGCTGCTCTCCTCCCATTCTTTTCTCAAAACATGTAATTTCTATTGGCAATTAGTTTCCGCAGGCTGTAAGCTGGTACTTAGGAAGGTGTACCAACTCATAAAATGAGAACCAAAGTTGGGATGTTATTTCAACTTAGAAAAAGATGTGTGAAGGAAGAGAAATATGCTTTAAGATGTGTTATCTGTCCTCAGGGATTCATAAACAACCCTAAATTTTGCACAGCTTGAAGAGCTAGAATACTGGAGGCCGTTCTCTGTTTTACAAACCAAGGCATTTCTAGTAGGGGTAAGAATGAATTTGTTGTAGAGTCAGCCCCACACGGCATTCTAAATATAGGCTCAGCTTGCCTCTGTTTGCAGCTGTTCCATTCTAACGGTTTTACCAAGGGCTCAACAGCGGCTGCCTTATTGAAAATGGAACTATAGCTTCAGGAGCAGAAAATTTTGCAGGCCTTTTGCAAGGCAAGAATAAAAGCCACTGGCAAGGCAAGAAGCTCTGGGGATCTATCCATTCTAATCCGGGTTCACAGAACGTCTGATCAAAAACAAGACCATGGGACCGCAGCTCTGCCTGCCTCCTTTGACAGCTCTGGCATGCTCTCCGGTCATTCTCAATGCTAGAATGTTTTAAGCCATTTGCAGAGTAGAAAATACAGATTCTCTGGCATCACCTGGGGGTTCCACTGCAGTGTGTCTCCAATTGCACACCAGCACTGAGACTTAGGGAGTGTCTGAGGAAGGGGTCTTTAGATACCACTTCAACAAAGACAGTTAGGCTAGGGAGAGAGTTCGCTGTCTGTAAGCCTGAAGACTTGAATTTGATCTAATTATAAACTAAGTCGGAAGTAATGAAGCTTATTCCACATCATTTTTCTTTTTTTTTTTCTCAAGCAGAATTTCATGTCTTTCTGCTTGTGAAGCTGCCACCTTGGTGTGTTACTTTTCTATTCTTCCCTTCTTTAGGCTGCAGGGGAGTGGGGTGGAATGCTTGTGTAGTAAGTACCTGTTTTGAAGAGAAACCCTAATGGTCACAAATATTGCTCTTATTTTCATTGCATCTCCAGGCCTAGGAAGCAGCATGCTAAGTCAAAAATTCTTGGCTGCTTTAAAGAAGTCTTTTAATCTCCATAATCCTTAGTGTTTTCATTTACAGAAAACAACTAATGCTGATTAAAGGATTTCAGGTATAAAGGGTTTTTCCATTAAAAAATCATAGGCTTGTCATATAGTATCCAATGTGTTTGCAGAAGTAGCGAATCAACTCATTAAGATAACTGCATAGAAACAATTGCTAAGCATTGCATGAACATGACGGAAGAAAAGGAAGCAACAATTCTCCACTGTGTTGATTGTCGAGGTCCAGCCTTGATGGATTCCCATCCATACATTCCAGGGTAGGGGCGCGAGGACTAGAAATGTTATGCAGAAAAACAGCAACACAAAAGAAATACACAGAGACACAGGATAGAAGGAAGTCAGAAGGGCAACCCAGTGAATACTGAGTCAACCCGTGTTTATTTCTCAGGAGCTTTAAATACCCGAATCCAAAGAGGACGGGGAAAGCAACAGACTCCTTTACCAAGAGACACGGAACAAGTAAAGTAATCACCTTCGCAAATATCCAAAGCAACAAGTAACCACACCCTAAGTCAAAACATCCTGTTGGTAGCCACACCCTGGGTCAAACCTCCTGTTGTCTTACCTTGAAGGAGCAAGAACAGGTCTGAACTCTCTGACCTGTGGTCAAGGTGCAACGAATCCACCGCTGTGGGCTCTGACGGTTGATCTTCTCCATGGGGAGACATGTAAGTGAAAATTGTTTGACTATACAACTGGAGCATAGGAACTGGGCCACGACTTACAATGTACAGAATTGTTTCTAACTGCAAGAAATTATCCTGCCCTGACTGTCAATATTTTCAAGGCTGAAAAACTAGTTAAGGTGTGGAGACACATGCAGAACATGCCACAGGAATTGAGAAGTATGGCATTTAACTGCAGTGTCGTGCATGTGTTAGATTTTTCTGGATTTGTGATTATTCACAATTAGAATTTATAATTCAAGAAGAAGTTGAATGCAAGAATGCTTATAGTAACCAGAAAAACAAACAGCATTTCCTTTTAATATACATACCCCCCCCACACACACACACAATTTAAGGTCTAGGTTCCATGAATGAGTACAACCATGAATTATTTCTTCTTTCGGTCTGAGGATTCAGTAGAGGTCAAAGGTCTCTCTAGTGGCTGGCTGCAGTGCTTCTCTGATCTCCAGGCAAGCCTTATAAAACACAAACAAAATATCACTACAAAGGGAGGCTTCCTTTTTTCCTCAGAGACTAAGAAAACTCTTCCCCTGTGCTAGGGAAGGAAATCTCCACAGTCATCTTCGGCGGCCATTTGTAACTGCCCTTTGTTGACCAGGTGGACGTTTATGGAGCAGCGGGCTTGCATCTCTACTCTCATTCTACAGAAGTGAAAGAAGAACCCGGGGATGAGGTGTGATTTCAGGAAGCTTCTTGCAGAACAACACATTACTTCCTGGTTTATCACAGATATATTTGACTTTTAAGAATTGACTAAAATGGAGCGAAGTGTTCTTGTACATTAAGGCCTGGTTGCTCTTATCTTCCATCACTACCCACAGTGACCTCACGGTTCTGGCGTGAGCCTCCTGATGGAAATAGTCATCCTGCTATGGGGGTCACTTCTTTGATTTGTCCTCTATACTTTTCTCAAGCTCCTTCTCCCAACGCCGGGAGCTATTACAGTCAATCTGCTAGAAACCCACAAAGATGCTTTCACCATCCCAAAGGCCTTTTGTAACGCCAAGCCCACCTCACCTTTCAGCTTATCTTCACTCTCATGTCACTCAGCCCACACCCTTTGCTCCAATGTCTGGATATCTCTCACGCTGGACTCTTGCTTTTGCCTCAATGCATTATTTTCTGTGCTTGAGTGCTGTGGCGCATGCTCATTCAGTCTCTATCTTCCAGCTTAGCCGAAACCATTGCTTCAAATTCTAGAAAGGTCTATCATAGCCTTTTCTGTGGTCTTTCATTGTCTTGTGTAAGCTTCCCTGTAGACCTGGTCAGCTAAAAACCAAGGCTAGCTAGGGACGCAGCTCAATACAACATCATGAATTTACATGAATGCTTATCAGGTTTTTCATCGTTTATTGTGTGGTTCTCAAGGGTGAATTTCATAGACAACCAAGTTGTGTCCCAATGTCAAAAGACTGCACACCTGCAGGACCAGGCAGGGAGGGTGGGGTAGCACCAGGAATGGAGGATGATCTCTGACCCGCTAGCACTCAGTAATGTATATGTAACTGCAACCCACAGAGAGGAGTGGGGCTAAAAGACATGCAGTGCCATTAGTGCTGAGGTCTGACTCACAGTAGGAGACCAGTGGGCAGGCTTGGGGGAGGAGCAGGAAGCAGGGCTGTGGGCAGAGCAGTTTGGACAACAGCCCTGCAGCTGTGGGAAGCAGTGTGCCCAGCAGCTCCAGGGCAGAACTGTGTGCTTCCAGAAGTCAGAAGGAGGCCCATGTGCCTGAAGGGGATGAAGACACAAACCCGCAAAGCCTGGTGGGCCCCAGAGACTCGAATCTCTATCTTAGGAGCAATCCAGAGGCATCGAAGAGTTCCGTCACTGGGGAGCAAGAAGGTTCTATTTGCATTTTATAAAAATTTGAGCTTCTGTGTCAAAACTAAATTAGAACAAGGCCAGAGGGGATGGGGGGCTCCGAGGAGATGATTACGTATGAGAGAGCCTGAGCCAGGGAGAAGCAGAGCAGATGGGGGAATAGGAACAGGTGCCAACTGAAATTGTTTCCAGGACTTTAAGACCTAAGCAGGCTGGGCATTCCCATAGTTGGGTGTATGAAAAAAATAGTGTCATCACAAATTTGTGATTACTCTATGGAATTTATTATAAAATTAAGTAGCTCAAATGAGACTATGCAAGAAAAAGCAAAGGGCTGAAATACATCTGCTCGGGGCTTTCAGCAAAGTTTTTGAACCCAAAAAATAAACGTCACAAATTTTTACAATCAGACTACTGTCTTATAGTGGCCTTTTCCATATGCATTGCACAGAACACATAATCTACCCCTACCCCCTCTGATTTACACACACACACACACACACACACACACACACACACACACACTGCAGAGGGCCACCTTTTGCTTCTGTCTACTGTCAGTTCATGTTTCTTCACCGTTGTCACAGCAGACACAATTGTAAGAACATGAAGTGTCAAGCTTAGTGACCAAATTCACAATGTGGTCATTTTAGTTGCCCATATTTATGTTGCCATCATGGTCATCTACTTCTCGAACATTCTCACCACCCCAAGGAGAAACACTAAGACCATTATTACTTACTGCTTATGTATTTCCTATTTCTTCTGATCTAGACAACCTTTTAATCTACTTACAAATTATGAGTCGACTGATTTGGGAAATATAAATAAAGCTAGACAATATTTGGCCCCATGTTTTACTGGTCCTTTGTTGTCATATTTTCAAGGTTCATTCATGGTAAAATATGTACCAGGTCTTCACCCCTTTTATTACCAAGTATTATGCTGCTTGTATTTATTTGTTTATCAGCTGATGAACATCCGAGTCTCTTCTGCTTCCTAGCATTATGAATGAAGCTAAGAACTCTAGTATGAAGGTGCATGGTCATCCTCTCTCTTCCACTCCTAGAAGTAGAACTGCTCGGTCATGTGGGAACTCTGAAATCTTCTGAAGAGATGCTGGACTGTTTCCCGGAGCAACCACTCCCTTCTCATCTTTATTAACAGCACACAGGTATTCCAATCTCTGCAAAAGCCTGTCAGCATCTGTTGCTCTCTTCCTTTTTATTCTAGTCATCCCAGTGGGCCTCCTGGAGATCTCATCTCGGCTTGGGTTGCATTTCTCTCGTGGCTCCTGATGTTGGCTTTCCCACACTCACAAGTCACTTACGCTCCGTCTGAGGAAGAAATATCAATTCAGATCTGCTGAATTTTTGCTATTTGTCTTTTTGCTGCTGGAGTTGTGTTGTTTCCATATTTTAGATACCCAGATGTGTGGTGTAACCAGCTTTCTCACATCCCATGAGCTGTCATTTCACTTTCTTGATGAGTGACCTTAATGAGAAAAAAAAAGATATCTCCAAAGTCCCATCGTAGATAATTTAACTATTTTGTTTCTTCTGCTCTCCTTCATTATCTTTTATTTAAAAAATAGCTTTAATGAAGCTGTAGGAACATACAACTGAATTGCGTGTCAAATTCTTTTATATTTTCTCCCTCCAATCAAGAGGGAAACTCAACTCCCATTTCTCTTCAGAAATTTGTCATCATTTTCTTTAACATTTGTGTTCCTTCCTCCAAGCTAAAAGACTATAACTACTGTCAAGCACTCTATCTTTAGCAAAAGCAATTAGGGGAACATTATTCAGGCTTATCAGTTCTATGTCATTTTATTAGCTTAGGCAATTAGAAGAACTTATCACTTTTAAAAATCACATAATTATTGACTATCACAGCCCTGTTACTGAGAAAGGTGATGGCTTGTAACACTGCTGGGAGGGGAATTGAAAATAAAGGCTGGAAAGTAAGCCCGAAAATGGAGGTTGGAGGAGAAGATGCATAAATTACAATTAGGGAAATGCGGTGGAGTCTTAATGCATTTTTTAAGACCCTTTAAGCCACATTAATAAAAAGGAAAGAGACAGTGTTAGCACTGGTAGAATTTCGGTTTTAAACGTTGTTAATTTACTTCTTTTTAACAAACGCCCCTAGCTATTCTTTTACATATAAAGGTGCTTAAAAAGTAAAAGTTGAAGTTATGGACATAGCTTGGTAGCATAGGGCTTAACTAGCATGCATGAGGCCCTAGAATCAATGGCCAGAAAGCTACATACTAAAAAAAGGGGGGAAGATGCAAAGAAAAGTATTTTCAAGACTTTAATGGGCTGGAGGGACAGTTCCGTGGTTAAAAGTGGGTACTATTCTAAAAGATCAGAGCTTGGTTCCCCAGACCCACTTTGGGAAGTTAACTACAGCTCCAGGAGACCTAATACCTTTCGTGGGCACTTACAGTCTCATACATTCCTCCTGCATACATGTAATTAAGCAACCACAAATGCAGGCATGGCTCACAGTTCCAGTAGAGCTCGTGGTCACTTCTGACTTGGCTCATTCTGGGGGCTGCTAACTTCAGGCTGAGGAAATGACTCCTGCTAGTCAAGGGGCTGCTTCACAAGCATTGAGGAACTGAGTTCAGATTCCTAGAACTTATGTAAAAAGCCATGGGTTGGAGTGGCATCCTCCTATAACCCCAGTGCTGGGAGGGTGGAGACAGGATTCCTGGGACTTGCTTGCCAACCAGTCTAGTCTAGTGAGACAGCTTCAAGTTCCATGAGAGACTCTGTCTCAGAAAATAAAGTGAAGAGCAATTGAGGAAGACACCTGGTAGGGACACCTGGTAGGGACCTCTGAACACACACACACACACACACACACACACACACACACAGAGAGAGAGAGAGAGAGAGAGAGAGAGAGAGAGAGAGAGAGAGAGAGAGAGACCACCATTTTGCTTCTGTCTACTCTCAAGTGATGCTCTCGCACCATTTATATCCAACTGTGAACACATGAAGAGTCAAGCGTGGTGGTGTAATTAGCCACACATCCGTCTCAGAGAATGTCTCCTCTTTCTTCCCCTCCTTCCATTCTCTTTACTTAACCCAGTTCATACCAGCTTATCCCCCTCACCTTACATCATTTCTGTCCAGTGACCAAGACCTCTGATTCTAAGTGACCTCACTCAGCCTGCTTTCCTCTGGGTCCTCCACTCAAGTAAGAAGTAGAGAAAGCGAAGGAATTGTATCCACCCAGAGTTTAGAACCCCCAGAGCCGACCATACCCCAGAAAGCCTGCATTTGTTCCAGAAACTTAGCCCCAAGTCCACTTCTGAGACCTGCACAGGGATTCTTTCCTGGGTCTATACACGAGTTCTAAGTTTGTGAATATTTATGAGCCAATTGGTTTTAGACACAAATGTACAGACAGAGATCAAACACATGGGATAAGATGATCAAGTGTGTGGTCACTTACGGTCCTCCAGGTTGCAAGATGGAGCAGAAGGCAGGGGGAGAAGGGTGTGGGCTGCAAACATGATGGGTAATGAGGGCCAGCTTTGTCCCTGCCATCACTTTCTGGCATGTAACTTAGAACTGTATCGAGTCCTGGAATCCATTTTTTCTTAATTATTATCACCCATTCAACAGATCCCAGTGGCCCAGTGGCCAATCTTGGCTGTAAGCATTTGAGACTGTTGATCAAACAGACATGAATCCCTGGTTTTGAAGTATATAATACTAATAAAGCAGGGCTAGAAATGAAAAGGAAAAAATTGATAATAGTAACAGAAGAAATCTTTGGTCCACTGTGGTGATATTTTGTTTGTGCTATCACAAAGAAAGCTTGTCTGAGGATCAGAGCGTGGAGCGAGCCACTAGTTAGCCATAGAGGACAGGAAGCGGTGGCACACACCTTTAAACCCAGCACTTGGAGGAGACAGGAGCTCAGCATTCAGTCTGAGGACTTATAATAGAGACAGGATATCCCATTTAGTCTGAGGATTTCATAGAGGTAAGAGCTGCTTTCAGCCTTCACCCTTTAATAGTTGACTCTGGGTTTTTATTATTAAGACCAATTAGATTGGTATTACAGTCCACACGGGTGCTTGTCCGTTAGCTCTCATGATGGGGCCAATAGAAATGAAGGATGCAGAGGTGTGAAAACACTAAGAAGAAAGTCTTTCTATAGAAAAAGCGGAAAAGAGCAAGCCTGGGGTCACAAGAAAGGAGTGTGGGGTGTCTACACGCTGACGTAAGACATGTGGCATGCACACAGTGGACGAGCTGCAGGGCTGTGCAGAAAGGGCTGCAGCAGGGTGGATATTCATGCGCGCCACCGCTGAGTGTTTGTGAGAAGATCAAGACAGAAACCAGCAAGAGCTCTCACAGTCTGTAGCTGTGACTGCTACCCTGCCTGTCCACACTTAACTTGTCAGCCTGTGGCTCACCAGAGGGCCGCCCCAGAGTGGATGCTTCCCCATAGTGAATTCTCGCAGGTCAATGATAAGAAGCCCTTAATAGGGGAAATTAGGGTTTTAACAGAAGTACCCCTCTCAAGGAACATTTTAGGAAGCCACAGGTGGTCTGGTCTTCAGAAAGAGCACAGAATTTACTCAACATTTTACCCAAAAGATGAAGAATTTACCTCTGACGGAAAATATACATAAACTCCCAGCTTGATCACTGTGCTATTATGCAGACTTGGATGAATGTATTTATTCCTCTGGGCCTCAATTTTCTTCTCTGGAAAACAGAAATAATTGTAGTTATCACTTAAAAATCGTTGGAACATAGCACATGTCATGCGGCTCCACAGAACCTGGCCAGAGCTCTAATATTACTTGCTAACACTGTTGTTTTCTTCCTGTTCATTGTCTACTGTGGAGTCCCTGTTACTAATCCACCCTGGGTGCTCTTTGTTTAGGGTTGTTTTGGGGTATGTTTTGTTGTTGTTTCTTTGTTTTATTTTTCTAATTCTAGGCATCAAACAAAGAGCCTTGCATATACTAGGCAGGCACTCTATAATAGAGATAATCTATCTCTCTATCTATCCATCTAATTATCTATTATCTATCTATCATTAGTTTGCTGAGACAGAACCGAGCCTTGCTAAATCATCTATGACCTCAACCTTGTGCTGTTCCTGCTGCAGCTTTCCCAATGGCTGGATTTACAGGCCTATGCCACTATGCCCAGCATTCCCTTCCTGTACATTCATAGAACATAGGTCACTGACCACAGATCTTGAAATATGCCCAACTTGCAGCAAGGTGCTACAAATAAATTATGAGCTATGAATTATCTGTTTGGGGGAGTCAACGTTAATGTACACAGCACAAAGGTGAGGCTGTGAGTTATTAGGGAGTTAGAGTGATGATCCTGTGAGCGGTCGAGCCTTCTTGGAAACACAGATTAGTTTTGCCGAGAAGCCTGAGCCCCAGTAGAACACCTTAGTATACAGAGCTGCCTTTCTTCTCACTTACTAAATTAACCTGCTGGGTGGATCTCCCTCTTTGAGCTCTTCAAGAATTATTAGAGAAAGCCCCTCTCAGACTGCTAATGGAGAATCCCGATCTACTCTGTATGTCAGCCTGACTCCAGCCTGCTCTGTGGCAATGGAACCATTTCTGTGGAATCCAGAGGATTGAATTTATTTAAGACATTGAACGCATATTTGTCACAAGGCAGAGAACACTTGATGCAAACATAGACTGTAGGTGACCAGCTCCATATGCAACATAGCTCATGCAACCCACTCCAGGGCTGTGCCCAGCACAGGCACATTGCTCCTCGCTTTAGTTCTGAATTCCCATTTCCTACATGCTGTAGCTATGTTCAGCATAGTGCACAGACTATCGCCATCCTAAGGAGACCTGGTCTTCACTCAGAGAACACCCAAAGTGCTTTAGGAAAAGAGGTTCATGGTAAGTTCAAGGTGCTTGATATTGTTACTACAGAATCTTAATGAGAAAATGGAGAGAGACGTGGGCTCAGGAAACAGGATTTTGCTTAAATCACTAATAAAAACAAAATAAATGTGTAACTTAATCTAACAACTCAATTAAATAGTTGATCCCTTAGAATTTACTCTTTCTTTTCTTTTCTTTTCTTTTTTTTTTAAATTTATTTATTTATTAAGGATTTCTGCCTCCTCCCCGCCACTGCCTCCCATTTCCCTCCCCCTCCCCCGATCCAAAGACAAACATATAGGCATCCTCCTGAATATTAACCTTCATCAGGCGATGAAAGGAGACAGAGACAGAGACCCACATTGGAGCACCGGACAGAAATCTCAAGGTCCAAATCAGGAGCAGAAGGAGAGGGAGCACAAGCAAGGAACTGAGGACCGCGAGGGGTACACCCACACACTGAGACAATGGGGATGTTCTGTCGGGATATCACCAAGGCCAGCTGGCCTGGGTCTGAAAAAGCATGGGATAAAACTGGACTTGCTGAACATAGCGGACAATGAGGACTACTGAGAATTTACTCTTTCTAAGTACCTTATACTTTGAGTTTTTGGTTCTCAGTCATCCTTTTGTAAGTATGAATTGGCTGGCTTTATGACTGATGACTCATAACCTGTTCTTTGTAAAACACTGAACTATTCAGGAACATATATTTATTATGAACTATTCCTTTACACTGTGTGAAGATGTGTCACTGTGTTTGATTTAATAACAAGCTAAATGGCCAATAACTAGGCAGGAGGTTTAGGCCAGATCTCTGGACTTATAGAGCTCTTAGAAAAAGAAAGGAGGGGTTGCCAGCCAGATGAAGAGGAAGCAGGACAATCAACACAAAGAAACCCTATCTCAAAAAAAACAAAAATAATAAAATAGAGTAAAAGGGCCACTTAAAGATGGAAAATACACAGAGAATCTGGATACTGTATGTTGTTGTATTGTCTTTGAATTGTTTGACTGCTGAGGAATGAGTAACAGCTGCTAAAAGACATTTGATTATAAATGCTACTGGATTAATCCAACCAATATATTTTGAAAATGCCCTGACTTTAAAATTTAAGTAAAAAAAAAAATGTTGCTTTGGAGAAGAGGTTTCCACAGGAAATGAGAGTTTATGGATTCATTCTGAGTTAAGAAAAATAAGGTTTTATCATGGAAGACCTCCTAAAAAATCTCTGATAGCAGAAGACACAGGTGATTCAATAATTTAGAGCACCTCTGATGCAGTTTCCTCTGAGTTCTACATTCAGAACAGCTTCAAGATTGCTGACTGAGGGCCAGGCGGTGGTGGCGCATGCCTTTAATCCCAGCACTCGGGAGGCAGAGGCAGGCGGATCTCTGTGAGTTCGAGACCAGCCTGGTCTACAAGAGCTAGTTCCAGGACAGGCTCCAAAACCACAGAGAAACCCTGTCTCGAAAAACAAAAACAAAAAAAAACAAAAACAAAAAAAAAAAAAAAAAAGATTGCTGACTGAGATGATCCAGGCTCACAGAATATTGTAGTCAAAACTTGACCATAATCCTAAATTTTCTTTGGGTCCCCATAAGATTATCAGTACTCTTAATCAGAGAAAGTAGTCTAGAAAACTACACCCACATTGCCCCCCAAAATGGATTATGGATGTTTGTCTCTGTTTAGTGTGTTTGTTACAAGTTATTGTGGATAATAGTCAAGAAAAAAGCTAAACAAAGAAAATTAGATCCAGTGTCTTGTTTTAAAAAGGACAAAAAGGGTAAATGATGTGGGATAATGTTTTTGTACACTGTAAAGTTTTTTCACACATACAGGTTTAATACTGATTGTCCAGTAGCCAAGCAGAATGTATAGGTAGGGCAACCAGACTAGGAGAATTCTGGGAAGAGGAAAGGCAGACAGTCAGTCACCAACCAGACACAGAGGAAGCAAGATGAGAATGCCTTACTGAGAAAAGGTACTAAGCCATGTGACTAATCATAGACAATAATTATGGGTGAATTTAATTCATTAGAGCTGATTATTAATAAGTCTGAGCACTAGGTCAAACTGTTTGTAATTGATATAAGGCCCTGTGTGTTTATTTGTAAATGAATCCCTGCAGGACTGGGCATGACAGATGCTTCTGTCTACAGTGGCTGTGGAGGAGGAGGAAAAGGAGGAGAGCAAGGGAAGGAAGTGGAAAAAAGGAGGAGACAAAGGATGGGAGAAATGATCCAGGGTTAAGATAAAGCTTATTGTTGGGGCTGGGAAAATAGCTCAATTAGTAACATGCTTACCTTGTAAATATAAGGCCATGGATTCAATCACTAGCATCTATGTAAATGCCCATCATGGTGGCCCATGTTCATAACCCCTACTGGGAAGATAGAGACAGGTGGGTCCCCAGGACTTCCCAGCAGTCAGCTTAGTCTAACTGATGAACCCTCTAGTTGCCAGTGAGAGACCCTGTCTCAAAAACAAGGTAGAGAGCTAAGGAATGACACCCAAGTTTGACCTCTCCCTCCACCTACACATGCACAAACACACATGTACGTGTGCATGAAAGAGATAGAACGTATAACTGGTTAATTATAAATATTAATTAAATTTTCTAAATTAATATTATAATACCAGTTATAGTGTAACCTAATAATGCTGATTTCAACTTTAAAACAGAATTCACAACACGTTTACACAGCAACCTTGCTTTCTAAATCCTTTCCCCCCTCAAAACCAGCAGACTTGAGAGTGAAATAAGCAGAGAAGAATGTATAATGATAGGTACCCACTACAGTAGCATCATGCAGAGCTGTCTCATGGCCTTGAATTTCCCCTATCCTCTGCCTGGTATTTCTTCTCTTCTCTGGCAGTCAATGATTCTTTTGTGATCATAGCGAGTTTTGGTCCTCCAGAACTTTATATAACTGGAACCATACAGTGCCTCATGTTTGCAGAACATCTGTTTTCATTCATTAATATTCATTTATATTTCCTTCATGTCTCGCTATGGTTTTATATGAATTCCTTTCTGTTTAACACAGAATAATATGCCATTGCCTGGATATACCATCTACTGAAGTCATTGTTACCAGGATTTGAGCACTTATGAATAAAGCTATTATAAATGCCTAATCAATATTTTTCTCTGCAAACTTAAGTTCTCAATTATTTTGTCACTAATGACTGTGATGACTGTGAATTTTGGATCACAAGTAAATAGTATGATTACTTTGGAAGAAACTGCCAAACTCTCCTACAAAGTGATATGACATTTTGCATCTTCTCAGGGATTGAATGGGAGTTTCTATTGCTCTGTGTCCTTCGTGGCACAGATATTGACAAAGTTTGGGACTTGAGTTATTCTAATTAATTTGCAATGGCTTCTCATTGTTATTTTAGTTTGAAATGCCTCCATGAGGTAAGTGATGGTAAGTCTTTCCTGTCACATTCCCTGGTCTTAAAGTCACAAAGGAGACTAATGGGATGTTTCACCTGCGTGTGGGTACCACTGTCTCATGGAGTAAGGGGGAAATGAAGGAGCTAGATGAGCAGTGGTAGCTCACATTTCTCTGCTCCTTGGGCCACCACGACACGAGCTGCTTCCACCATGACTCCCGATCATGGTATACTGAGCCCTCTGAAACTGTGGACAAAAGTCAACCCTAACTCCTTTAAGTGGATTCTGTCAGGCATTTTATCGTGCTCTCAAGAGAAGTAATTAAGACATTTTCCCCAAAAGCACACTTGCCAGCTGCCTGCCCTCTTTGGTGAGGTGCCTGCTCAGTCCTTTACCCACACAGTGAAACCATGTTGAGGGGTTTTGATCTAGTTTTAAGTGTTTTTTTTTTTTAATTTGGATCACATTCTACCATTAAATAAGGTTTTGCTAATCCTTTCTCTAACCTAGGCCTGTTTTGCTCATCGGCTTGGTGGTTCACTTTAGAACTGCAGAATATATTGAGTTCTACATCTTCCTAATAGGAAAAGAAAGCTTTCTCTAGTTTCTACATTAAGTTGTCAGGTAAATTAATCTCTAGTATTGTATTTTTATTACAAGTGGCTCTAGGGTCTTTGATAAAGCCATGGGCCTTTTAGAAATGAAAGATGCCTTTGGAAAACTACATTTGTTTTAATCTCCAAGCTACTTTTTTTTTTAACTTTAGCTGTTCATAGTCAGTGAAATCTCTTGCATACAAATTACTTACCATCAGGAGAAAGGACAAATTTTTTTTTCAATAAAAGAACAGTGTATCAGAATGTTTGTATAGTAAGCCTGCGAGTACACTTCATTAGAAGAACAAATGCTTTTTTGTGCATATAGGCACATTTCTACAAGAGAAAAGCATTTCCCCTTCTTCATATTTGTTTGTGTATATAATTTAGTTTTATATATATATATATATCTAAAAATAGAAGCACTTATATCTATTATGTTGTATCAAAGCATAAGAAAAAACTTCACAGATATCTCTGTGTTTTCATATTTATCTAGATGTCATAAATTCTGACTTTAGGCATGCATGAATTTGTCAGGTTGATTTTCAACCCAGCAGAGGAAACCATCCTGGTGGTTAAATTAGGTTTAATATTTAATGACTATTTTCATGACTCCGAAATATTTTATCGACATTAAGCACTAAACAGAATTATGAATCAATGGGTAATCTTATCTAATCCTATGCCTAAAACTATTTTCAGAAAGAAATTATATCAGGTGTATTTTTGTAAATTTTTAAAAATAGGGAAAAAATTTCATTTGGGGACTCTATGTCGACTTCTTGTCCCCTGTTGTCAAAAGTCTGTTTTTTCTCATTGATGTGACTGCTGTCCTTGGAGGTCATATCTACTCATGCTAACATGTATTCCCAGGGCAGGCCTACTGTTGACAGTACTCATTTATTTACCAGCATTTGGACCCTGTACAGCCGACATTCTGGAACTGTCAAGGGAAAACACGGGCATTGTACAAGGAGAGTTTGAAGTAGGATATAAAAGCATTTGAAATTCTTAAATGTTCACAATATAGTTTGAGCTTAAATTACTCAAAGTTATAGGCATGAGTACCTAGATCTGGGGTTTGGGTAATTGAAGCTGTCAGGTATACCTAGAAGTGGTTCTGAATGAATAACCCAGAATTGAGACAAGCAGAAGCTGAATAAATCAAGTGAGCTTTCCAACAGCGGTATCTGTGTATTTCCATTATTCATGAGGCTTCGAAAGCAGAAGCTTGACCTGTAAAATCTTAGAGGTCAAAAGACTTCGCTTCTACCCAAGACTCCAATAGCAACCCCCGAATCACTTACTTTACTGCCCTGCACATCAGCTAGAGTTCCCAAGCCTCTTCTTACCTCTTACTAGGAAATGCAGAATGGGAGATACAAGTCATCATTTAAAAAATATATTGCTTCTGGCCAGGTGTGCTAGTTCATGCTTTATCCCCAGCACTCAGGAAATAGAGGCATGAAGATCTTGGTGAGTTCAAGGACAACCTGGTCCACATAATGAGGTCCAAGCCTGTGAGGAATTTTGTCTAGTCCGTATTTCTATGTCTCTTCCCCACCTCCTCTCCCTGCCCCTTTCCCTTCTCTAGGTCCCCATTTCTGTGTGTATGCTTCTCTGTCTCATGTGCACATTCCCACGTGAGCAAGTGTGTGTGTGCGCGCGTGTGTGCGTGTGTGTGCGTGTATTTACATCTAAGAACATCTAGTTCTGGTCCTGGTGCAGAAGACCTCTATGGGCCACCAAGAATCAGGCTGTCCAACACAAACCTAGGCTTACATGACCTAGGTCTTCTAAAGATCTTGAAACATCAGTGTCATCTCTTCGTAAATCCAAAATTAAGAGCTAATGAACATCTCTGGCAATGTGTAGAGTAGGAGGGAAAGGTGAAAGCATGAAGACAAACAGAAAGCAGAGGGTCAAGGTTACAAATGAACAGCACTGTGTAAGCCATCCATGCAATGAATAAACTGTATACATATAGTTAAGTCAGCTTAGACTTCTGCAGGATCTGTGTTAGTGTTGATAGAGGCATGGCCATCAGAGAGGAGAAAAAATTAACTCAGAATCACAAGGAAAAGCAAATTTATCAGGACATTAATTCTCAATGAATGGTTTTTCTTTTTTCTCTGAGAACATCCTACTGTGATAATCATGAAATAAAAATTAACACCTACCAGGTACGTATGAGCCAGGCCCTGTTTTGAGTTTACTATAGTCACCATGCCTTATACATGTATGGCCATTTGATTTGAAGAGCAATGCCATGTGCAGGAAGCAGCATGACCCTTCAGAGGCCCACCCTGCTCCTGTTCTGTATCTTTATTAATGTTCCACTCAGTTCTTCACCATAGGCCAAAACAAGATCTAAATGCAAATGCAATCTATAATTTTCAAAACAGACCTCACAGAAAGATGGGAAAATATCCTGACACACAAGGCTCTCCATTTCCATGTTCTGTACAAGAGCTCTCTTCTGCCACCCCCTTCTAGTTTATCCTATAAATTATCCCCTGAATTTGGAGCTCACTGAAAAAGACAATCCAGGCACAGAAAGTGAGTTAGAGGCCGTTGTTGTCCCTCACACGTCTCCAGGCCATTGTGACTATTCACCAAATTGCTCACCAATCAGTGGGTCTTTTCCTTGAGGAAAATTTTGTTGCAGGAGTTTAGTGGTGGTCGGAGGGAATGAAGTATCTGTCATGTCATTTTATCACATGTCATGCTGTGGTCTTGACTGCTATTCATTCTCCACTGTGGCACTCTTAGGTAGCAATTTTCATTTTGTGCAATAAACGTGGGAAACCTCGGATTTGGATGTCACACAGTATCCTAGAATTGCAACTAGAGGAGCTAGTTTGCCCAGTACAGAAAGTTCAAGGTCATAGAAAACTAGAATCCCCACCATTGGTCACCTTCACAACAGTAGAGTAGTGATGGTTTGCTTCCAAGCCGGATCTGCCAACTGTCCAAGTGGCTGTTTAATCAGTATTTGCTAAATCAAGAGCTGGAGACAGACTGAAGGAAAGGAAGAGGGGAAGGAAGGAATAGAGGCAAGAGAAAAAATAAAACATCAGGGAAGTAAAAGCTTTTGGTGGATGAATGTCTCATGAACGCTGTTATTTATTATTTCTTTTATACAAAGTGAAATGCCCATCTGTTTAGTTGATATTTCAAGACCCCTCCCTAAAGATGAATACCCTGTGATGGCTGCATGGCATTTGAGCCACAAACACTTGACTTAGCCTTACCTAGAACAGCTCCACAAGCTCTGTTCATTTGCATAAGGGGTACTAGAAATCATATTTCGGTGATGAAATGGGCAGCAGTTTAACATTGTGGATTAAGCGCAGGCACCTAGCAAGCCTGGTAGCATGCTTTTCCAAGCACTGCTCACAGCCTCTGGTTCAGTCTTGAGTCCCACAGTTTGATGGAGGAGTCACTCATGTATTTTGAGTGGCTACTGAGCTGTTGGGATAGCATTCAATCTGCCTCCAGAGAGCCTTTCATGCATGCAAAGAACTTGCTCCCAGGTGGTGTGGCACAATTGAAGATGGGGTTGGGGGACAGAAATTGGGACTCTGCTGCCTGACTTTGCAAAGTAAGTAAGGATGGCACTTGCATGAGTGAAAACCCAAATATGAGACATGTTTGCATTGTAACACAACATAGCAAGGCTCTAAGAAGGGAAACCTATAGCCTGCATCTGCCTCAGACTATCGAAGGCTTCTCATATGTGCCACAGGGAACTTTCTGCTTGCTACAGAACACATTCTTACAGGTCTGTTCCCATCCACAGTCTACTCTCTGCTTGTGTGTGTGTGTGTGTGTGTGTGTGTGTGTGTGTGTGTGTGTGTGAATATATCTCTGTGCAGAGGTTCATGTTGTGCAAGTGCATGTCCAGGTACAGGCTGACATCAAGGGTCTTCTTCACTTGCTCCCCACCATATTTTCCAAGACAGCCTCTCTTGTTGAACCTAAAATCCATTGATGTAGAGAGATTGGATGGCTGGCAAGTCACCAGGATGCACCTGTCCCCACTCCCTTAGTCCTGGGATTACAGGTGTGTGCTGCTGCAGTTGGCTTTTTACACAGGGGCTGAGGAATTCAAACCCAGAGCCTAACGCTTGCATGGCAAGCACTTTACTAGCTAAGCCATGTTCCCCAAGCCCCAGTAGATTATTTTTTTGGGGATAACTAATTCACACACACACACACACACACACACACACACACACACACACGATTAAATCTTCCTATGGTGAACAACACATATAAGCTACCTGTTAGCTAGCATGGCTCTAGGCGGTTGTCTGTAATAAGACTTTCACTAAGGTTTTCACACAGAGCTGTAAGGCAAAAGCTCTTGGAGAGAGAGTGGGATGAGCTATGATGATAGTTACTCAGCATCTAATTAAAATGGAAGAGCCTGAAAATGGATTTCTTATTATTAGTGGTCCTATTATGGATGACAGATTGTTCTCACTGCTCTACTCCAACAGAGGACATCCTCTTTGCTTCTGGGAAAAGGAGAGCTAATCAGAACAAAATATGACTCTTAAAAATCTCTCCAGTGCCCACACTTGGAGATTTGTGTCTCATCCATCGATTCTCCCTACCACCTCACTTGCTTTTGACAACCCTAGTAAAACTCATGTCGGGCCAGAAATTCCACTTCTATAAAACGGCAGCTCCTCTTCACTATAAAATATGTAATTGAGTTAATATTTCAAGGTTTTCATTACCATCATAAGGAAACATAAATGGGGAGAGGGAAAGTAATCACTCAGCAAAAATTCTACTGCCTTTCCTTTCGTGGGACGCTCATTACATCCGGCCTCAGGAAGGTCCAATTTCCTGAAGGATCCCAATGATGATGAGTTGAAAGTGATGACCGAAACATAAATGCATGATCCAAGCAGAGCCAGAGGCGACCTGCACACCACATCTCCCCTCTGAGCAGACTCCCACCCAGAAGAAATGCGTGAGTTATTCCCTCCTAACAGCTCGCCATTAGCACTCTCTTGCACATTACACTTCGGAGTCCGTTTAAACCACTTCAGCTTTACATGTTTAAGAGTTTAATTTTTTTTGCATGCTTAATATTTTCAATCAATGCAACTCCCCCTGCTGGAGTGTCATGAGCACTTGGGTGCTTGGCAAAATTGCTGTCTGAAGAGAAGCAAGCACTCTGCAGAGATACTCTTCATATGAGCCATAGGGCTGAAACCCTTGTCTCCAAAGCAGGGAATTTTTAATGTGCAGTCAAGTTGGCTCTGGGCTTCTTATATCCAAAGGTATGGGGAAAGGGTGTTTTCTTTCTTCCCCTATGCTAAAACCTAAGACCTAGAATTTCTCGTCGGAAGTACTCGATATTAACTTTAAAGATACGCTCTTTATAGAAACAATATCAACACTAATTTAAGTGAAGAAAGAGTCCACTTAGGCGTGACTGTCTTTGCTAAGTTTCCTCTTTCCATCCACCCCCCCCATGCACACCCAATACCAAAAACAAGTCCCACACATCCCTCTTTTCAGCTTCGCACCACTCAACCCCCCTCCGTAAGGCACAAAAATAGATGGGAGACTATTAGGTGGGAGGAAAGGACAAAGAGGGAGAGCAAGGGGGAGGGGCAAGAGAGGGGAATGGGGGTTCCTGGGAGCCAAGTACATGAGATGCCTTTGTGGGGATGCCATAAGGAAACCCAGCCCATTGTTTATTCTTTCAGTCCTCTGGCTTCCATGATGCTGCTGCTGGATTCTGGCTGTGTCACCGTCCACAGCTTTTTAATCCTTGGCCTTTGTTAATTATTCCTTATATTCCCAGTCTCCACATGTTGGCATCCTCTCCAGTTTCTTCTTAATCCTCCATCTGGGGGAGAATGCTGGTTTTACTCAGCCCTGCCTATTCATGGTCATTGCAAAACCTACACACCCAGACTCCCAGGTGTCTCTCACCTTCTATCCACGCACATATGTGAAACCTGATACCTAACCAACTCCCACACATCCTCCAGGATTCAGCGTGGGTGTCAGCCCCTCTAAGAACAACCCCCTCCTCGCTTCTCCTGTTTGGTGTCTCTCTGTGATGTAGTCACCTCCATCAAAGCAGCCACCACACGGTGGAGGAACTACCTGCCTTCAGAACTCTCTCTGAAGACAGCAGGCTCCTAGAGGCAGTAATTATGCTGTATTTATCTTTGTGACAGTCACATAAAAAGCAGTCAATAAAGGTTTACCAGATGAATAAAGGCAAGGTGGCTGCTGATTATTGCAGCCTCCTTGTACCCTGGACTGTTTTGTGGGGTAATGCAGCAGAACAACATTCTAGAATTTCTTCCTCATAAATTTGTAAGCTGAGAGGGCATTTCCGAGCCTCATTTCTAATGCATATCTATCTGTTCCTGAGATAATATACAGCTTGCTGACGTTTACTGCACAACTCAAATAATAAATATTATCTATATAAAGTTTTTATGTCTTTCTGTATAAGAATCATGTTTTGCCGACTCTTTTATTCTTATGTTGACATTTGATTACCCAGGCACGGCTCTTAGACCTCCCATGAAGAGACACGAAGTTCTAGAAAGTGGGTGGGGGGGAAGAGTGTAAGAAATGGGGTTGTTTGTTAACTTCTTGTGATAGATACCAAAAAGTGCAGGGTCTGGACAAGAAATGTGCAGCAGCCTCTTCCAAGCACCTGTCACAGTAGGAAGTCATGCCCAGAAAACTGAAGGATGAAACAGGGAACAGGAGACAGACAGCAGGAGCATGGGTGACCGGGGAAGCCACTGCTGAGTAGAACCTCTTGGGAACACAGAGGCACCATCTGAACTGTGGTAAGGGAAGAAGGGTGAATTCCCCAACTTCCCCACCTCTCTCCCTTCTCCCATGGGTGCTGTCTCTTAGCAGAAGCCATCTGGAAGCCATAGAACAAGGAAGTGCAGACTGTGTGTTCTGGAGATGAAATCCTGAACTCAGAACAAATCTGGCCAGGAAAAAGACATGGAAGATCAAGTGGCTTACAACCAGCCCTCTCCTGGTCCCCTCTGGAGTTTGTTGTAGAAAGACACTGGACGTTTCTAACGAAGGGATTGACTGCTGCTCCTTGCTTTTATTGCCATAAAGGAAGCAGAAACTTTTCTGAATATTGAACTTTAAAGAATTTTATTAATAGGATTTTAAGAGATGGTTCAGGAGTTAAGAACACTGGCTGCTCTTCCAGGGAACGCAGATTTGATTCCTGGCACCCTGTTTATAACTCCAGTTCCAAGGGATCCAATGCCCTCTTCTGGCCTTTGTGAAACTGTCTGTACTTGTTGCAGACATACATACATGCAAAACCCCCATAGACATGACATTTAAAAAAAAGGAAAAAAATCTCATTAAGGTGTACTAAGTGCATGTTTGGTATAATATTTACATCCATTCATACAGAGTCCACTGATAGCATCCAAGATCTTTTTTTTTTTTTTTTGATCCCACTCTCTGTCCTCTGCAATCTAATCTCTGGTAATGATTTACTTTCTGGTGTCTTTTGTTGTTGTTATTGTTTTATAAAGAGTCTCATTATGTAGCCCTGACTGCCATGGAACTCACTATGTAGACCAGGTTGCCCTTGAAGTCACAGAGATCTACCTGCCTTTCCCTCCTTAGTGCTGGGAAGGTATGTGCCGCTATAGCCATCTCTGGCCTTAAAATATAAGCTTCCGCATATTAGAAAAAACAGACAGTACATATCTTTTTGTATCTGGTTTATTTCATTCACCATGTCCCCAGTTCTTTTTATAACTCAACAATCCTCCACTGTGTGTCTTTGTAAATAGACACACACCACAAATACATGTTCATATATACTTAAGCACCTTGATAGTCCATACACTGATTCCATACATTAGTTACCTGAGGGTTAGAACAACACAGATCTGATGGGATCTTTTTGGCTCGTCAGTCTCCTTTCATGGGGATTTGTGCCCAGAAGTGCTGCAGCTGCATCGTAGGGGAGACACAGCGTTAGTTGGTTGAGGAACCTCCATGCTGTTGTCCATAAAGACTGTACTAACTTACACAGCACCAACAGCATATGCGAAGCCTTGATATGTTATCATGAGCAATAATTGACCCCTCCAGCCCTCCAATGAGCTCCCTCTACACAATACTGGCTGGTACCGAGCCACCTCTCTAGCAGACCCATCAACTCTGCCTTCGCAAATCAAGCAATCAACACCTTGAGAACTGCTTTGTTGTGATGTCTGCTTGAGCCAGTTGTCCTTGTTCATGTTTGATACTAGAAAGTTCTTTAGTAGGTCAACTATAAATAAGAAGTGCAAATGGAAAGAAGCCTCCCCCTCCCCTTCTGCTTCCCCCATTCCTAAGGTTGCCTTTACCCCGTCTCAACGATACTCCTGGGTGTAGTTGCTATTTATATACGTAGCATTTCCAAAGATAAATCCCCATCTGCATCTTACCTTGACATTTCCCCCGAATGTCTAATAGACATCACTGTTCTAAGTGCTCAGACCTGAGCAGTTTAACCTCCCCATTGCCTGTCTGCCACATGGAGAACCTGGTCTACTTCAGTTAATGGGAACTCCACCCTGCTACTTGCTTAGACCAAACATCTCAGATTCATTATTGATTTCATTTTTTTCTTTCATATCTTACATCCAATGGGCCAGAAAAGCAGTGTTTGTTGATTCTAAAACATGACTGATTTTAATCACCTCGGCTATCGTAATGTTGGCTAGGCCATCATCCCTTCTTATCTGAATGTCACAAGGTGTTAACAGGTAGCATCCTTGAAACTGATTGTGTGAGTCATGTCTCTGCTTAAATCCACCCATCAGTTCCTCATTTCTCCCAGAATAAAAGCTAAAGTCCCTACAACCCAAGACCCTCCATAGTCAAATGCCATGAGTCCGTCTCTGAGTGCATTTCCAAGACTCTCCATCTCCATCACTGTGCTCCCACTACATGGCTTCCTAGTTGTTCTGGAACATTCTGTGGAGAGACCCGAACAGGGTTCTCAAGATCCAGTTTCTCTTTAGACCTGGATGCTTCTCGACAAGAATTCTCCAGGGTTGCTGGCTGCCCTCTCCTCTGGGTTTTGGCTCAGATTTTAGCCATCTTACTAAGAATAAGGATAACATTTGAAGCCCCACACTTTCCGCAACCCCAGATCTTTCTCCCCTCACTGTTCTTCCTGCCGTTGAGCTTCCTTACATGCCTTACAATCTGAAGGTGTAGTGTGTTCACATTTAATTCTCATATTTAATAGAGCACAGGGTGCCCCCTAGGTATTTAACTGTGGCTCTTTCCTTCACTGATATCTTAAAGGCACTTAGGGAAGTGACAAGTAACATTACAGTGACTCAAATATTCATTACAATAAATAGACATTTTTCAAAAATTTTGTAAAAATAAATAATTTTTAATAAAAAATGTTTTAAGAAAGGCAACACTTTGGCAGATCTGAAAGAGCATGTTTTTGGGTATATTTTTGGTAATGTAAATTTGCTCTTCATTTTGTATTTCTAAGTAACCATTATTATAAGATTTTATTTTATAGATTTGGCCCAACAAAAATAAAAAAAAAGCAAAGCCAAAACAAAGGTTATGAAATTTCTAGGAGGCAAAAAGTTTTACAAGCTGAGATTACAGCTATACATAGAACTATGGGATGGGATAAAAAAAAATGAGTTTGCTCATCAGGACATAAAAATAAAATAGGAGCCATCTTTTTTATGTAGGTGAGTCCTTATAACTCTTTTTAAATACTCCATAAAATGATCATCCTTTCAGTCCTGGGTCTGGGACGTTTATCCCTTTTAAAATTCTTCTGTTTAAAAAAAAGCCACAAATCTAATAGGATAGGATCTCTTAAAACCACAGATATGATTAAGGCTCAGTCCCCTAATAAATGTGCAAGGCGACACTTGTCGACCCTTGAAATAATGAGCTGTGATGTGTGATAGATGTGCCAATAACACACTTCCCCGGCCCGCTTGTCTCAGGCTGGCAGGAAATAGGTGAGTCGCAGCATGATCTTATTTTTACACAGATTACTTCGAAGCTCCAAACACATCGAAAATTAATTTCCTTTATCACATTAACACTGGGTTGTTAATCACTGGAATGTGCTGTTGCTTGACAGACATAAAAAATGGATTTGCATTTGCAAGCGGGAATGGCACACATAAAGGAAACATGTTCCCTGCGTGATACAGAGCTGTGCAATTCCAGCCCACACACTAGACTTCTTGCTTACCTGTCAGAGGTGATTAGCGAGGTGAACACAGTCTTCGCTCGTGAAAGCCAGCTGAAAAGAGCTGACCCTTCTGCGAGAGAATGCATGAACTGGAAAACAATATCTAATGGAATATATCTGCAACAGAAAATTGCAAAGTGCTCTAAGCTCCTCTAGTTAATTTCCTAGAGCCTATTTTATAGCTTCGTTCAGTCATGAACATCCACAGAAAACAAACAGTGGATTTGGGTGATTGCCTACACATGTGGATATCCAAGCCCAAGTGGAAAATAATTCCAGTGCACGATGCAAGCCTTGAATGAGATGTATGGGCTGCTGAGGAAATGTGGGCGAAAGGCAAGCTGCCTAATCTACAAAATGGTAGTTCCTGGCCCTGGTGTTAGAGATGAGGATCAGGATTAAACAAGCAGGTGCACATGGAAGAGTTTAAGCAGGAGAGAAACTGGGGTGAACACTGGGTGCAGGTCACCCTTCATTACAGGAAGACACCTGTTATGTCTGTGTCTGACATGCCATTGTACACCTAGGATACGTCAGTAGATATGACTGAGCATGTTCCTGCCCATCACACCATGCTTCTAGCCTGTCACAGAAAATTGAAAACTGTAACAAAGTATGTCAGGAATAATAGCACTGTGAGAACTTAGAGCCAGACCCCTACCAAATCTAGGAATACACGACAATCCCACAGATTCTGTGTTAGAAAGAGAAGCAACAGGCACCCTCTCATGATCCTTCCAGATTTATAGAAGGAATTAAGTCTTGGCATAGTTCAGCTAGAGGTGTGCTGGCGTGATAAGGAAGAAAGAACCATGGTCCCAAGCAGTTGGCGTGTTTTGATTAGGGGAGGCAGAATATAAGACTTGATAGAGATGAATCTGTTGTTTCAACTGAAATCTCGAGAGATGGGATTTAACATCCAGGCAGTGATGCCAGAGAGCTAACTCATGACTTGAATGGTCATGTCAAAGACAAATGCTGACAGATGTTGGAGGTAGGGATTGGACATCTCAGGAGAGAGAAGATGGCGGCATGGATTTGCTGTGCAGAGGCAGAAGACCTGACGTAGTTAGAATTCCTTGGAGCGTCCAGAGACACAGCAGCCACACATAAAAGCCATGAGAATCTGCTGCAAAAGTTCTCTCTTTGTTACTCAGGAGGGCCTTTGAGGGCTGACAGAGCTAAGGGCTGTCACAGAACTGTGTCCATCAATAGCAATCAAATAACAGGAAGCAAAAGCAAGAGGCTCAAATGCGACAACCTAAGCATCTCAGAAGGATTGTCAGGGTTTGAGTGGCAGCCAAGGGACCACTCTATAAGTTACAGAGATGGCCAATAGGCTGCGGTAGCTCTGTGGGGGCTGATCAGGTGGACAGTTGACAAGGACATCACTCAGTTGATAGCAAAAGAAATCAAAAGTGGCCAGGCAGACAGGGGCAGTTATCCCAGCAAAGGCAGCAATCCCTTTCACCGATTCCAAATCTGAGTCCTGTTTCAGACATGAGAACCTCCAGTTAAGCTTGGCCTTCCACCATCCTTCTAACGATACAATGTAGAAGTCTCCATCACCATTACAAAGAAACCAAGAATGTCTTACATGAGTAACCAGACAGTTGAGGACACACACTACTCTGACATCTCAAGGACAAGGATGACTTCACACACTGCCAAAGTTAGCATCAACCCCCAACACCCAAAGCATCATCAGGCCTCCTCTCAAGTTAGACTGAGCACGCATGGAAGCCAAGTCAAACATAGAATCTCTAGTGTGATTGGTGTTTCGAGAGTCACACCGAGTCCATAGATCCACTTAGTGCATTTGCCTTGTGTCAAAGGTGTTGTCTAGCTCAAGATGCTGGGAGAGCGAAGGCTGTTCTGTGGAGTAAGAGCTATCATAATGAAGAAGGTGAATGGAGTCTCTGAAACAGACACCATTTGGCCACAATAGCAAATTAACGAAGAAGGAAAAACAGCATCCCTGTTGGCAGCATATATGTGCATGACCTGCTTGATGTTGGGAGGATGTAAGATCACTGTTGTAAGGAGAGAGGCGGCGCCCCAGCCGCTTGGCTAGCTTATGCCCTGAAATAATTACACGGACACTGTATTCTTTTAAGCACTGCTTGGCCCATCTATCTAGCCTCTTCTAGGCTAACTCTAGCACCCGGACTAGCCCATTTCTTATCATCTGTGTAGCACCGGTCTTACCGGGAAGATTCTAGCCTACGTCCATCCTGGGTCGGAGCTTCATCGCGTGTGCCTCAGAGAGCAGAGCTCTCGCCTCTGCCCACAAGAGTGGAGCATCATGTCTCTCTGAGGCGTCTGCCCCTGAGAGGAGAGCTGTCGAGTCTGAACTCACTTCCTCTTCCACCCAGCATTCTGCTCCGTTCACTCCTCCCACCTACGTTCTAACCTATCAGGGCAAGCAGCTTCTTTATTTAATTAACCACTGGCCTTCCTCCATCAGATCACAGTGCCCATCACACCTGGTTACATGACAGTCAATCCTGAGGACAACTACAGACCCCATCAGCTCAACCTTGTTTGCAAGCTAGGGTAGCTTTGGCACATGGAGGGTCACCATTGCTTTGTTGAAAGTATTCATTTCTACCACTGCCAGAAAAGGGGTAAGAAGCAGTCTGTGGCTTCATAAAATAGCAATAAAATTAAAACATTTGTGCAGAAAGGTTGGTCCCTGAACTGCATTGGCTGCCTATCTTTAGACATAATACAGGTTAGGACAAGGCATTGACCACTCCTCCAGCCTCACTATGTCGATTAGGCTGTATGAGCAACAGGGAGCTTACATGCTCCAGGTCACATGTGTGTCTCATATAGGGGATGAGAAATTTTCCTTGCATGAATTCCCATCTGTCACATCTACACAACAGTTAGACATCCCGGGATCAGGAGCCAGCCATGACACCCACAACAAAGTCAGAGGCAGTTTTATGTACATGGTTACCTGTAACATGGAAGCAGAAAGAGGAAGCACTCTCTTCCACACCAAGGGTTGCTGCTCCAGCCCATGAACTAGGTAATGTGAAGGGCTGTGAGCGCCATGTGCGACCTGGAGCAGGGAAGGACTCAAAGCAGGTCTAAGTTCCAGCAGCACCTACCATCGAGGATCGACAGTCCAGTCAATGTGTAATGGTAGGGAATGCCACAGTAGAATAAAGACTCCGTGTCCTATCTGTAGACTCCCCCAGATGGAGACTCACAGCCCAGGATCTGCAGTGGAGCAAGACCTCAACCATGCCTCTGGTAGTGGAGAATTACACTTCGGAAAAGTCATTTCCATCATAGTGCTTGACTCCCAAAGAAGTGAGCCCCTCGCCCTCGCTGCCATCACTGGGATCGCATATCATGAGCTGAGTTCCCTCAGACGTGCCATGAAAGAAGAGACCCCAGTAGCATTCCATCCAATGGTAGAAATGGTATTGCAAACGCTGAGCTGAACAGAGCCAGTGAGACAGGCATTTCTGTGATGTCGTAGCCCAGAGCTCTGCAGCCTTCACCAACAAATTCCCTACCCATCTCCTACCTCAGCAGGAGAGTCCTGCATGACCACGGGGGGGGGAGGGGGGAGGGCTACTCACAGGTTGGTCTCAGCTAGTGGAAGTGGGTATCAAGTTCAAATAGGTGGCTGCATCATCTCACTCAAGTGTAGCTTTTAAAGATAAAGCAAACGATTCTCACAGACAGAGGGTTCCTTCCACATAACACCAGTGCATCTCCAGTAGGAGCAAAAGCAGATGCCATGCCCGTGGAGTGGCAGATGACCTATCTAGCTTGGCAGACCCCCAGAAGGACAAACCTAAAAAATTGTGGCCCAAGAGTGAAAAAAAAGCACATGCCCCATGGTAAGTGACACACAGTAAGGTCCTTGCTACTTCACTGTAATGCCCGCCAAACCGATTAGAGAGGGATAGCTTGGCATATCTATAAATCTCTGTTTTTAATATAATTTGTGTATCTTGGGTTTGCACAACTTTGATAGCCATAACATAGTATTCAAAACCATAGGTAATTTTTAACCAACTCTTTTGATGGCTCATCACTGCTTCAGGGACTTGACAGGCATCCGTGCCGTTCATCTTCACAGCAGTTCTGAGTTGAAAAGCCACAATAATACAATGGCCAGGGCAAAGACTAACTAGACAGCTTACCTTGGAGTCTGATTTAACTACTTCAGGCTATGAGATCTTGGGTAAGCCAGGTAGTTCTTTGTAGGGGCCTCAACTTTCTGATCTGTTAAATGTGAGTTTTAATAATATACCTTTAATTTTTTAAATGTCTTGGGAAGTCCCTGCAAATGTGACATTTGGTTCTAACGCACCAACTGAGTTGCCTCCAATACACTTGAGAGCTGGAGGTGACCTACATTGCTCTTTTGTCTATTGGCTAAGAATGAAAAATAATAGACGATCCTCAAATAGAAAACAAAGATGGTAGGTAATTCTCACTTTTGACTGTGGGTGGGAATGGGGCTTCTGTAACCCCCACATGCTTTTTCTTTGTTGATAAGTCCTCTGGCATACAGCTCAGAGCATTGTGGAGTTGTGCTTACGTTCAGTTCAAACGACAAAAGCCATCAGTGATTCCAAGACCAGGGAAAGCCCACGTACTAATGCATTGTGTGCTAGTGGGATAAAATCTCTCTTGCTATTCTGAATTCCTTAGAGCATATTCATCTTTCTGCCTGTTGTGTGCAGAGAGACCAGGGTCTCTTGACCAGGGTCAAGGTCCTCCATAACTCCCAGCAGTAGCCCACCTAGCCCATAACGCTGATTGGTGTTCTTTAATTTTGAATAAAACTAAAGCAAAACAAATCAAGGCAAGTTTCTATTTAGCACTCATGTGACAATGGGAACTTAAAAAAAAATAGACCTGGTGAGAATAAATTGCACTGACCTGATTTTTGCTTTTCCTTCAATGCTTTCAAAAGTTAGGGAAAGGTGAATTATTGTAAAAGAAAAACAACTCATTTGTAAACCAACAGAATGTGTATCTAGTAGTCAAGAGCAATAAGTGAGGAGAGGAAGCATCTATACAACGGGTAGAATAAAGTCATACCTTAGAGGCAGTTTCTTGCTCCGTTTCCCTTCTGTGCCACTAGAGGGCGAACTTTCTCTTCTCTAGAAATTCGATCATGCACCCTTTCGAAGGGCGAGAGGTGGTTTTGTAATTAATTTTTTATTTTGTCGTGTTTTACTTTTTAATGACTGATTTCCAAGAAACCTACAAAGGAAGCCTACAACTATATTCAATTAAAAAGGTCAAAGTTTTCCAGAAGCAAGGTGTAATTACAAAGTACAGGTCCATTTCAAACCAACAATCAAACCACCACAAACCCTGTCCCTTTATGATCGATACATTTTGTGCTCTGCAATTTATAATGTGCTCTATGAAAATTGTCCCTCCATGCGTGTGAATATTCTGTTACTTCTCAGTCCATATTTTAAAGGAGGAAGTTTAAGTTCACTGTTAAAGTTGCCGGGAACCATCTCCAAGTCAAATGGGTTTAAGTCAAGAGACCGAATCGAGGCATGATTTAAACCAATTTCTTTCTCCCAACTTCAGCTCATTGAACACCCCACAGTGCTCTGCGGCTTTTCATCAAAGAAGTTGAGACATCCCAGGGCAAAAGTCTGGCTAGACATTCGTAAATGAACAAACTCGACTCTGGCTGTCCCCGTGTTATCCAAACTAATGAGCAGAAACCTTCCGTGACATCCGTTTCTCTCCTACGGCTATGATTAAATCATTGACTTAAAATATAATTACAAGTATGACACATTTATGAATATTATGCCCCTGGGAAAATATTATAGGATATGCACTAATTTATTTACTCTTATTAAGAAAAAGATCGAGAAGGAAGCTCTTCAAGTTACAATCTAAATTAAGAGAAAATATAAATTAGAATGTGATTATTGGAGTCACCAAGGAGCTCTTGCTTTCAAAGACTTCCCTCCAGGGTTCCTTTGAACCGGGAGCTGCCCAGCTGTATGTTAAACGATCCCACTTACTGTAGGAGGCTCAATTTACATGGAAATGCCCAGAAACGGCACTGTTCCACCAAGGGAGCTGCATCTGCACTGTACTTTGCGTTGGCAAGAAATTAGAAGCTTATGGAAAATACCACACACAAGAGCAGCCAAGCTACAGCCAGAAGCGGCCCCGCCCCCTGGCCTGTCAATCTTTCCGCAAGAAGTGAGGCTAGAGGTGCATCTGTCACCTCCCCTTACTCCCAGTTGCCGACCTGAGACTTCGTTATCTTAAAAGTGCACGCATTATCTGTCCTACGGTTAACGGCCCCCAATCCTCGTACTCAGAGTGGAGGGGCAAACACAGCAAACCGCCTGGAGTTGATTAAAGCCACATTCTCTCTCCCTTCCCGCAGTTTAAGCTCCTCGTGTGCAAGTGACCCTTCTCAAGACAAACACAAGCGAGCCACCCACACCGGCTGAGCAATAGCAGGTGTGAGGAGCTGGTCACATGCTTCTCGGTTACTCTTTGGCAAGGGCCCACGTGCCAATTAGGCAGCATATTTGGTCCCTGGTGCTTCCCCCCCCCCCCTTTCTGGAAGATTTGTGGAACAGGTGCCAGATGGGAGGGAAATTCGGAAACAAAACACGACAGAGGGGTTCCAAGCACAGGAGAGTTCACTTTTCACTTTCGACTTATCTTTGCGTCTCTTTTTGGTTTATGTAATTATACCTTTGTCTGATTATACGTGTGCGTGGTGCACTATTCCTAGGACCAGGAAGATAGCTCAGTCCATAAAACAGTTGCCCCACAAGTGTGAGTGCCCCAGGCTGATTCCCAGGCCATAGAAAACATCAGCTATGCTAGGAGTATCACTAGGAGGCAGAGGCAAGCACCTACCTGGGGCTCCCTGGCCTGCCAGTTAAACTTAGCCTGCAAAAGACTTTATCTCAAGAAACAAAGTGGACACTGCCTGAGGGTGAGCTACAACCAAGATCATCTTCTGGGCTCTACCTGCACACAAACACCCACAACCATACACACCCACACCCTCATGCATAGAGAGAGAGAGAGAGAGAGAGATAGAGAGAGAGAGAGAGAGAGAGAGAGAGAGAGAGAGAGAGAGAGAGAG
>NC_022030.1:53111833-53123455 GCF_000317375.1 Microtus ochrogaster | reverse complement strand
AGAGAGAGAGAGAGAGAGAGAGAGAGAGAGAGAGAGAGAGAGAGAGAGAGAGAGTGTTAAGGGACCAGTGGCATAAGCATCACCATATAAAATTAGGATGTTGAGGGGAAGCGGGGAAGCGGGGAAAGGAATCAAAGCACCAGGGAGGTTCGTGTAACGTGAGACTAAGCACACACCTGCAACAATCCAGGCAGGGTTTTGAAATCTATCGTGAGTTCAGGTCTTAACAATCCATTCCGAGGTGAGTTACACAATGAACATCAAAAGCAGCATAGCTCCACAGGAGGCTCTGATGTTCAGGATGCCAGAGCCTAACCGGTGTGACTGTCTCAGCTTTCTGTGCTTGGGTGGCTTATACATTGTCTCCAGGTAGGCAGCAAATCCCACTGGAAGGAGCTGTGTTAGGGATGAAAGCAGTGGAGACATTAGACAGGGATCTGCAGAGGCAGAAGGGCAAGGGGTGAAGGAGACAGAGGGAGAAGTCGGGTAGGCAATAGAGACAAAGTTCCATCGTCCATCTGCTGAGCAGGGAGAAGGCTGAGAAGGGGCATGTGGTTTTAATACAGATTTACTTCCTCGGGCTCCTTCTAACACTTTTGTGTCTTGGCCTTGCTGCTGGCTCAAAAATGCCTCCCTGAAAGGGCAGTGAATCTAGAAACTGTAAGGAAACCTGGGCTGCTAAAGTCCCTTGTTTCACTCTCTTCATTGCTTTGAGGGCAACATTCTTCCCAGGTCTCCAGTCTTTAGAATCTAGCTCCCCTAGAGGGGGAAGTTGCGCTGTCCACTCTGTGCTTTTAAGGGGTCATGTGCATACAGTAATTACTCATAACACTAAGAACTTGCTGCTGCCTCCTCCTACATGCCAAAACCCTTCCTTGTAAGTCATTGTGCAGGGAGGTTGCCACAGTCCCATGAGTTTGGCAAAGACAGTGTTTTATCCTTCTTATCTCGATTAGGAAATCAGAGGTCAGAGGCAAGTCAGCAACCGCCTCTACGTACACCAGTGACTCCCAGATCCAGATTTCTGGTTCTGTAACCCTCTAGCAAACCCTTGAACTATTGATCCACCCTTTCTGGAATCTCCACTTGGGTGCCTCAGTGTCATGAGCCACTCAACACCTACCAGAAAGGTGGAGCCAAACCATCTTCCTCCCACTCCTCCCCGCCCTGCCCTGCCCTGCCCTGCTCCAACCTGCCCCTTCTTTGTCCGTTCCTATCATCACCTTCTTCTTTATTGCCCAAGCTAGATGCCTGGCAACCACACTCCACCCCACCCTAGCTCTAGCCTGCCAGATCCAAATGCTGCTGACACTTCTCTGCTCATCTTTCAGGACACTGGTGTCTGGCCCAAGTTCCACCAACTGTCACTGTCTTTGTGCATTTTAGTGCAAAATAAAGTTCTACTGGGTGACACTGGGCGACACTGGGCGACACTGGGCTCCCTGGGCCATTGCTCTCTGGCAGGAGGAGAATACACATTTCTGAGTCCCCAGCTTCTCTGGGAAGGAAAAACGGGGGTAAAGCTGAAAAGAGACATTTCTTCTCCTCTGCAGAACGACAGGAGGGAAAAGGAAATGTCTCACACAGTAACCCCTGCGTCCACCACGGGGCCTTTTTCACTGTTTGCTGCCCCACTTTTGTTATTGCTGCTGGTACATTTTTTGGTTGGCAGTCCAATGATTGTACTGAGCCATGGGGCAGTCTGGCTACTGGGCAATCTATGGCCAAGAGTTCGAGGACAAAGCAAGTCAGACCTACTTAATACTTAGGAGAGTGAAAAGCACCAATCCTGATAGCCATGAAAAAACCAACCTAAGACAGATCGCAGGATATAGAACTTTCCTTTAAAAAATGAACAAGCAAACAAAACTCCTGAGCAGTCCACTTGATTATGCATGGCTGAGCTGAAGACATAAGTGACAAAGATTCTGAGTGAGTAGCCTGGGCCAGGGTGAACAGACTGTGTTCAGTCTAAAGAAACAGAGAAAGGAGGCAGAGAAGGAGAGAGAGGCAATGGCGGCTTCCTACTGCAGTTCAGTGGAGGACAAGCAGGGAGGAGGGGGTAAGACGGGCTTGCCCTGATGGGCAAAGAAAGGAAATATCATACATGCAGTATCCTTTCACTTGGGGATCCGGAAGTCTTCATTTCTCTGCTCTTCTTTTCGTGTTTTTCCATTGCTTCTTCTCTAGCCTATGTTTGTCCCTTCCATCTCCCTTTGCCACACATACATGGGAATATGTAAATATATATACACATGTGCATGCATGTACGTACACACACACATACACACACCTTACACAGCCTGCTAAAGCAACTTAGCCAAAACCCCAACCAAACACATTTGCCTCAATGAGTTGAACTAGGGCTGAAAGCAAAGAAAAAAAATCTGAGAACACTAGTCAAGAACCACTTTCTGGCCCATCTGTAAGCCTTTCTCCCACGTGAACCTGTCCCCTCCTTACCTTCATCCAGCACGGAAGGAAGTAGCAGGTGGCAGTGACGAAGACCTTCCAACAAAAGACAAACAACAACAAATTTCCCCCAGGGAGAAGAAAGACAGCCCTGCTGCTTGGCACTGACAGGGAGATGTCAAATTACAGGGAAAGAGTGGGCTTTCTCTGCAAAAAGTCAGGCACACTGCTGAGAGTCTCTGGGTGTGACCACTATCAAAGAGAAAATGTGTGTTGGCGGGGTTCGGCCAAAGTAAGACGGCAGGACGGAAACAAGACGGGCTGCAGAGCTCCATTCCAGACTCAGAGGATCCAGGAGTCTCTAAAATGAGCTGTCAGCCTCACAGCTGAGTGAAAAGAAGGGGCAGGGGACAGGAAATCATATAATTCTCTCTCTTGTGAGGCTAAATGCAATGCCTTTGGCTCCGATGGCTTTTATCTTGGGAATAGTGGGAAATGCCTAAAAGCTGTAATTTGCACGTTGTGCCGTTCACAGTGGAACCCAAGGAAGACAAGGACTCAAGCACTCAGCCACAGTTTAGGTTGGAGCTAAGCAGCCTGTTTGTTCATATAACAGAGAAAGCGACCATACAGGAGGGTACCACTTCAACAGCCCCATGTCCATGCAGGGCCTGTTCCTGCCAGGGCTGTGTCTCCTCTCCCTGCGAGGCAGGCAGACATTCTCAGGCAGGATCCAGTCGAGCAAGCTGAAGGGCTGCCCTCTCCAGCCAAGAGAATTTATAACAGCATGCTTCTGCCTTTACAAGAGAGAGAGAGAGAGGCTGGCTATGGGGTATTTTGAGAGAGTTCAACTGTTATGAGCCTCAAAGGCGGCTTATACTTACGTTACCATGACCTACCCAGAAGCTAACAGAAAGGACAGAGCCAAAATCTGAGTTCTACTGTCTAAGTTAGCTGGTCTGGTGCATCCTAGAGGTAGTCAAAGGACCAATCCACAGATTCCAATACCCGTTGGTCAGCAATGGCCGCACAAGCAGCCAGTGCCCTGCGCTACCATCTGTACTTGTGTAGGAGCGGAGAAACGTGACCTGCCCTGGAGCAGGTCTTCTTATGGGCAGAAGACAGGTGGACAGACAGACCTTGGGCAAGGCACTGTCTGATCGCACCCTGGAGAAGATAGTCAGAGCTCTATCGGACATGGTTGGAGGGAGCAGACTCTAAAGTGATGTATAGGGCATCACATATAGTTTCGGTGACCTCTTCATTTGTAAAAAGAAAAAGACATTCATTTTTATTTTATGTGTACATGTGTCTTTCCTTCAATCATACATGTGTATCATGTGTGTGCCTCATGCCTATGGCACTAGAAGAGGGTGTTGCATTCCCTGAAACTCAAGTTACAGATGTTTTTGAGCCACCATATGGATGCTGGGAGTCAATCCAGGGTCCCCTGGAAGAGCAGAAAATGCTCTTAGTCACTGGGCCATTGCCCCAGCCCCATAATGACCTTTTCTTCCTCCAGCCAGTGCCGCACTCTTCCCGTTTGCACTCCTCCTCCCATTAAGGTGGAACACTCACTCGATCTTGAGTTCTTCCTCCCTTGGCCGTTACTCTCTCTTCCGGTTTCTCCCTTCCGTGTTTCCAACTGTTCCGGTCACTGGCGCCGCGCCTTTCCAACATCTCCGTGTTCCAGGGCTCTGGGACTCGATCCTTGGACATTTTGTATTTATTCAGATGGAACCTCTAGGGTCACGGGATTAAGCGTGATCTCTAAGCTGCAGAGTCTCTGCACTAGACTCCTCCCCACTTCAGACTCCAGGATCAGTCAGTGCAAGGCTTCAAACCCAATGGGTGGAGAGTGAAGCTATTGGAAGGCCCACCACCTCCCAGCCCTGAAAGAATCTACCTCTTCTTCAGCTGTTGATGGTACGACAGTTCACACCGTTTCACAGGTCAGAGCCTCCAAGTTGCCACCACAGGCTCTTTTATTGCGGCCCTTCCGTATCTGTCTAAAACTGTCTCTGGAATCTGACTGCTATGTGTCACCGCCCGCATCATTTCTGTCCCAGCAATCGCTGTCTGAGGACAGCAAAACCACGCAGTCTCCCGACTGTGAATCCCCTACTGAGCAGTCACAGAACCAGACCAAGAATCCCCTGCTACCCTGTGGCCAGTGACTTCCAGCACTTGTCTCTTCATGGCCATGATATGCTATGACTTGCCTTTCATCAGTGTCTCCCCCAACTCTAACTCTCCGTCAGCTCTCCCTCGGGACATTGGCATCTGCCCAGCCTTTGAAGTGATTTTGTTTCCTGTACTATATCCGCTACTTCTGAAGCATTTGCCTGCCCTTTCTTCTGTATTTAGCATTACCCAGAGATGCAGACACATGTATGCAAAATCTTTATTAGTTTACCTTGGTATCTATTGGCATCATGAGACCTGTGGAAGTGGCACTGTCATTTTTGTCCTCCTGCCCCGAGCACATAAAATAGTATTTGCCTTATTGCTGGCACGCAGTTACAATCTGTGAAGGACTCAAAGATGACCATACCAGAATTCCAGAAACAGAGTCACCACGACCAACTGTGAAGCTGCTCCGAAATGAGGGGAGTGACTATTACCAAGGGGGATAACAAGCTGAAAGCAGACCTGATAGTGAGCATTTACAAAATAAAACAGAAGAGGAGGAAACACAAAGAAAAAAATCTTTTTTTTTTTTTTTTGAAATGCGGATTTTTTTTAATGGAAAGGTTTTTCAGGTCATAACAGAGGCAGGCTAGCATTCAGGGTGATGTTCAGTGTATTCATACAGAGTCAGTTTTGCTCCTTATATAATACTGTGCCATAGATTTCTGCAGGCTAAGAGCCCAAAAGGTCCAGCACCAGCTAGCAAAAGGCAAAGGGGGCATTAGCACAATGATTTCTTCTTACTATGAAGTCTGGGTGCCTGTATTATGTTTATAATTTCAAAAACGTACAGTTATTTTTAAATTTATATTCATAAATCTCGTGTAAGAGAAACCTAATTCTGACTGAGGAGCATGCCCTGTTCCTTTCAGCTCGTTTCCATCACTTCCTGTATCTGCCACAAGAGGGCTGACCTTAGTCCTCCATGTTAGATTTTGTCCTCGTCTAAAAAAAGTCACTTTTACAGCTTACAACAAGGACTGAAGTGCCTACTTTGGTGCATAAGCAGACTAGATGCTGTATATCCCTAAGTCAGTAATTAATCTGCATAATCTTATTTTGAGCAATACCACTCAACCACTCTGATGTGACCTGTCTTCTTCATAAGAATTCTTTTGATCAGCTCCTACCATATTTCAAATTTAGCAGCTACAAATGCAAATTTGCATATTTAAAAATACAATATCTTTCCTTACTTAGATGCAAATAAGTAAAAATGCCCTTTTCTGTCTTTTCATAGTCCTTCGAACAGGGAAGCAGCATCTTTGGCTTCTCAGGCTGAGATGCTGAGCCATGGGCGTGGGGGCGGCATGCTTTCACAAGCAATTTGAAGAGTGGTCACAACTGCCATCCCTTTCACATGGATTTATAATTAATAATGAAAACTCTAGAAGAAAGCAATTTTAAACAGCAAATTATTACATGGAAAGATTTGCACGTTTTAAATTCAAATAGTGACTTTTAAAAAATATTCCTCTGAATATTTGAAAGTAGGACATCCAAGTCAAATTTGTGCATATGAGTTTTTACCAGATCTAGGTTCTGATATGCTCCATAAGTGCCTTTGTGAAGGAACTGTGCTATAATATTAATAAAGAAGGTTCCTTTGGATTATAGCTGTTGCTGGAGGCTACGTCACCATAGGCACAGACTTCCCTTTCAGTGGCTGCCAAGGGCCACCCACCACTGAACTGTGCCCTTCTGTTTTTTACCACCACCAATCCAATACCCTGGCATCTCTGGATGTCCTCTGTGGGTTTTCTGATGTCTACCAATAATAAGTAAATTACATGGGACTAAAAGAACTCCTGTGCTTGTATCTTACTGTAGCCAAAATTTACACATGTCTCTAATTCAGAGCTACTGTATAGAGGTTAAGGAACTCTTAGAATTACATCAAATGATTATGGAAGATTAGAAAATTATAGCCAAAGCGCCGGGTAGAATTCATAAAGTCCAAGTGAGCAAGGCATCTATGTTTATTGTCACAAGAGTCATAGTGACCATGGAGTGGAACCAGCCCAGATGTCCCTCAGAAGATGAGTGGATTAAACAAATGTGGAACCTGGATACAACAGAATTTTGTTTAGCTATAAAGAAAATAGAAATATTGCTATTTTCAGGAATGCAGATGAAACTGGAAATCATTATGCTAAGTGAAATAAGCCAGAGCCTGAAAGACAAGCAACACATGTTTCCTTTCATATGAAAAGCCAAAATTTAAAATTATATGTATAATTATATATAATATATGCATATCTATTTTTATATGTGTGTCTATAGGTCATGAAACTAGAAAGGAGATCATAAGTGGAAGAAAGAGATATTAAGAAGAGTGGGAAATAGGTAGGGTAGTAAATATATGGGGAAAAAAAACACAAATGGGTATTAATGGAAAAATAAGGGAACCAACTAGAAAGCAGGAGGGGCATGGAGGAGAGAAATGATTAAGAACAAAGTATAATAACACATATGTATGAAGGTACTATGATGAAACCCATCACTTTGTACACTAACCTAAAACCTTAATTTTTAAAAAGTCAATGACTTTTAAAACCATCATACAGGAACCTACCGACTATTGTAGAAGCTTCCATATATACATATATATGCACATAAAAAGAGTTAAAATGGAGTAATTATGGAGGAGGGTCTATGTGTTACTTTCATTGGTTAATAAAGAAACTGCCTCGGCCCTTTAATAGGACAGAAAATTAGGTAGGCGGAGAAAACAGAATGCTGGGAGAAAGAAGCCGAGTCAAGCAGTCGCCACGATTCTCCTCTCCCAGAGAGACACAGGTTAAGATCTTTCCTGGTAAGCTACCACCTCGTGGTGCTACACAGATTACTTAATATGGGTTAATCAAGATGTGAGAATTAGCCAGTAAGAGGCTAGTGCTAATGGGCCAGGCAGTGTTTAAAAGAATACAATTTATGTGCTGTTATTTCGGGTAAAGCTAGCTGGTGTGCAGGAGCCGGATGATGGGAAGTGGCCTACCGCTCCTATTTCAACAGAATTACCCAATAACAAGATGGGAGTGCCACTCCAAGACATCAGAGATGAACAAATAAAAAGCCCTTGCCAGGAATGGTTACCTCTCTGAGGGTGATTGACCAGTAAAGTCTCATAGACCCCCAAACATTACAGGCCATTGCCAGTGCTGTTGGTTATCCTCAAAACATAATGGTAATTGCTGAAGATGCTGCATACTAGAGTCACAGGGCATGGAGATATCAAGCTGGTACTGACCAGTACTCACCCCTATTGGCTATCTTTCATAACGCTAGAAGGTGCTATGCATGCCGTTGAAGGAGAGAAGTAATCGCCAGTCTTATCCAGCTGTGAATTCTGTGATCTACAGTCTGGACTGGCAATATATGCCCATGGTGTGATACTGGCACAAATGTCATAGGAGTGAGCAACCACTTTCTAATTGGATTCAAGCCACACTCCACAAGATGAAACCCATACCGGGCACCATTGCCAGGTCAAGAACTTGTGGCTAGACGTGTCATAGGCCAGAGGGGAGAATCTACTACTACTGATGCCTAAGTGGCCATAGTATTCTAGTGACTTCTCACCACATTCATAGAATAGTTCACCTTCCAAACTTCATCAGAGAATTTTCTATTAGCAATGGATGTTGATTAACACAGAGACCCACAACTGGCCAAGAAGAGAACAAGAGACTGCAAAGAACAGCCATTAACAAAATATGTATATCACATCCCCCACTCCTAAGGCTCAGGGACCACTGTAGAAGAGGGTGCAGAAAGACTGTGAGAGTTAGAGGTGGTGGGTTTCTATAAGGAAATAGTGTCCTTCACTAACCAAATCCAGTGGCCAAGAGGCCTGCACATGCTTTTCATCTGCATTTACAGTACATGAGACCACACTCAATGTGGGCTGGTATCTTAAAGACTATTGGCTGAAGGAGTTCTCAAAGCAATAACACATCATGTGAAATTCTCAACTAATAATTTTTTTAAATGAGAAGAGACATAGCTCTAGAGTCTTATGAAAAAAGTAAAGTAACAGATGCAAAAAGTACCGCATAAACACATGTCTACAATTTTGACTATATATTTATATATGTGTATATAAAACGTCCAATCCAGCATTATGCAGTTTTCCAAGGCATTCAAAACATATTCTCCTCCTTTAATTTTATCATATTTAAGAATTGCAAAGTATATGTTCTCTGTTCAGGAAAGTCCAAATGGAGACCAATAAAAACTGGTTGTATACTTTATTCAAAATGCTGGGGACAAAAAAAGTTTGGGATTTTTTTTTAGATTTGGCAATATGACTTACATTTGCCCAAATAATGAAATAACCAAAGAATGGAATTCAAGTCTAAACACTAAATTCTTTTATATTTCATGTGCAAACAGCCTACATGTAAATTATGTAATATCTTAGTATGCCTTTGCTTTGATTTTAGCCCATTACACTGGATCCAATCTGGAAGTTTCCACTATTGGCATTGTGTTGGAACTCAAAATTTTTAGATTTTTGTAGTAACTGGGAATTCATACTTTCATTTTTATCTTGCTTAATCTATATTACAAAGCAAAATTTCTGTTCATACTTAGGCTGGTCAAATTTCGGAGTCCAATAATTATTCAGTCCTGGAGTTATTCAAAAGTAATATCTACAATTCAAATACTACATTATTTTAAAAGGAAAGTTTTTTTAATATGATTCAATATCGTGGACAAGGTTAATCATACTTTATAAAGTTTAGGATATATTTTCTCACAGTTTAACCTGTCTGAAGTGGCTATCTATCTCTCACACAAATAAAGTGTTTTACTATGAAAATTAACAGGACTTTCTCTCAGTGGGTACCTAACACTGAGTTCATCAAAGAGCACCTAGTACCTAGGAAATAATGATACCCAGTAGATAATGTCCGTGAGCTGTTGAATGAAGAGTTTCTAATTAAAATATTCAAGTGATTGCTAAATCTGCAATTACCACTAACTGATGATGAGCACCCAGCTGCACCAACTTAAACATGCACAGCGACTTCCTGACGAATGAAGGGAATTTTCCAGAGCCTTATGTTTTACTTTTGGTGGTAAAAATAGGTCTAGCATGACTTCCCACAGACACAAAGTAAAAGGGTGGAGAGCTGCCAGTTCGCCTCACCTCACACCTCACTACCTATTCTGAGTATCTTTGGCGACATCCCATCAACCCAGCTCAAGCGAGGGAAGAGAAACTGTCTCAGTCAGATGCTTTCAACCCCAAAGCTACTGACTTTCTAAGTTCATCATCCGTGGGAGGTTGATAATTTTTTGTGCAGTTAGGGTGTTCGGCAGCATCCCTGGTTTCTACCCCTGGATGCCAATAGTTTGATTACCAAAAGTTTCTCCAGATATTGACAAATCCCTAGGCTGAAGTCATCCTGCTTGAGGAGCAGTGCTCTATATCCATCCCCATTCTTCAATAGTACATATAAAAACTAAACATATTTTATGATGCTTCCCTTGAAAATTATGATTATCACAAAACTTTAGATATATATTCAAGCAAATATATTTATCAAAACTAGCAAAGATATATATATATATATATATATATATATATATATATCACTTTCTGTGAAAACTTTATATATATCATGGCTAAAACCATGGAAAACAAATTTAGACGTATGTGGTCAGAGGGGATTTGGAAAAATGAAGTGATTAATTTATTGTACTGATAGAAAGCTGAATGTTTTTCATTATTCTTATTTATAATATGATGTAACAAATCTTTCCTGTTCTGAGTTCTGTGGTAATTAATAAGGACAAATATAAATTTAAAATGCCAATTATAAATACATTGGATAATATCTGGCATTTTTCTAAGGATTAATTACTAGATGGGTGTCACATGGCTATGTGTTTTCTATGTACAGAAACATTTATATCTTAGAATATTCCTGACAGAGAAGTCCCATTACCTATACAAAATCTGATTTGCTTACAATTACAGCAAATGATTTATAAGCAGCAGACTGTAGACTTCTGACTTCACACCAAGCGACTTGAAGTCACCACATTCCATAGGAATCACCCTATGTTGACCGCCACCTCTCTTCTGCTTGAGTCCCTCATCCAGGGGTCAGGGCTCCTCATGTGTGCTACCTAAGTATCTCTCATTTCTAGGTCTGTGTCTTTGCTACTTGATTGCAGTGGAAAATTTGTTTCTCTCTGCCTCTCTTTAAGCTACATCCTTTCTTCGATACTTATATTTTCGTCCACTTCCTCCAAGAAATTTCCCAAGACTATTGTAACCACAATCAATTCCACATACCCTGTGTACCTAATTATTTACCTTGTGTGTAAGATTTCAATTTATTTCCCCTGATAGCAACAACTACCATTTACATAGAGCTCAGTAAAGAAGAGTTACACATGCTGTTGCCTTTTGTGCACCTGCTTTTTCTTTTGTTTGTTTTTTTTTCACAGCCATGTCATAAATAAGGGACCTAAACATCAACTTAACTTGATTGCTCAAGGATTCACATGATAATGACAGACTTAAGGCTTGGTTGTAAGACTTTAAGTCGAGTTGTGGCGGAGAGGCGCGCAGTCGCGGCGGAGAGGAACGCAGTCGCAGCGAAGAGGCGCGGCGCTGCAATCAAAAATAGGCTTTGGGGGACCAGCTGCAACAGATGCAAGCGGCAAGGACCAGCGGGGACCAGAGAGGTCCTGTGCGGCAGTCTACGCAAGCGGCGGGGACCGGCGCAGCGGCAGAGGCACGCACGAGGCAGGGAAGGGCGCACAATAACGAGAGCAGAGGTCCCACTACAATTAAATCAAAGAGGTAGGCTCCTTGTTGGCAAGGTCACTGGAAAACAGGGAGTCTGGTCCTAATCCTGAAGACCCTTCAGAGGGGTGAGAGGATTCTTGGCCTGTGGCAGGAACCAAGAAACAGAGCGAGAACATTTGGTAGGTGTAACCCTTGGCCAGTAGGGAAACCTGATCCAGTTTTAGAAGACCCATTGGATAGGATCGATAGGA
>NC_022030.1:53101006-53106212 GCF_000317375.1 Microtus ochrogaster | reverse complement strand
CAAGCTGATGAGGGAGAGGGACTTGATCGGGGGAGGGGGAGGGAAATGGGAGGCGGTGTCGGGGAGGAGGCAGAAATCCTCAATAAATAAATAAATTTTAAAAAAAGAAAAAAAAGACTTTAAGTCTTCTAACTCAAATCCTTGTACTTCTAAAAAGCATAGACATGAAGTAGCATACTTCATCAACTAAACTGAATGCTTTATGTTGTAAATTCATCCACTAGCCTCACTCTTACCCTGGTGCTTAGAATAACTAATTAGAATGATTGCTCATCTCTTGTTTAGTCCTGGCCTCCTAAACTTCACAACACGGAACAATACAGATAACAAGCTCTCTGGGTATAATGCTGTGTTCTCAGCACTACCTGAAGCTTACAAATGAAGAAGCTAAGCATCAGAGGGATCAGGAGATTAGAGAAGTTGCCCCATCAACTGAAATGCCAGTCTATTTAATTGGATTGCTGCTTGAACAGAGTTGACAATAAACCTCAGTAATTATTGCTGGTGGCCACATCTAACAAGTAATCTCATGCCAGGTACTTACATATGTATTTTTTATGAATAGTTCTGAAAATAAAGCCTACAGTATAAGAAATTACGTTTCCCTTTCATTTTAAATAAATTAACTGAATGAGATACAGAATTGAAGCAGATTCCAAACCAATGAGCTTGCTGCTGTACTATAACTGGCACTCACCATAGAAAGCTAAGAAATGTCCCCAAGATTAGCTTGCAGAACAATCAAAAATGCACACTTGATATCTGTGGATTCTACCTCTGCAAATTCAAATGACCCCAGATCAAAAATACTTGAAATAAATGTGGCTATAATGAATATGTATTAACTATTTCTCATAATTACTCACTGAGCAATATAATATAGCTAACTATCATTGACACTGAATTCATAACCTATTAAGTTTAGAAATAATCCAGAGAGTCTTTAAGTGATGAACATCAGTTGTGGCCTGCAGACAACCTGTGACCAAGAATAGCTATGAATGTGGCCCCAACACAAAACCATAAACTTACTTAAAACTTTATGAGATTAAAAAAAATCTCTTGTTGAGCCGGGCGATGGTGGCGCATGCCTTTAATCCCAGCACTTGGGAGGCAGAGGCAGGCGGATCTCTGTGAGTTCGAGGCCAGCCTGGTCTACCAAGGGAGTTCCAGGACAGGCTCCAAAGCTACAGAGAAACCCTGTCTCGAAAAACCAAAAAGAAAAAAAGGAAAATAAAAAATCTCTTGTTGTAACAAGGCTATGCAGTTCACAAGCACAAACTTTGACGACAATAATGTGGTATTGTAATGCCAAAATGATGGGCATGCCTGACAGATTTGTATGGGTTACATATAAAAAAAAAACCACTATTTTCAAAGTAGGATCAATCATCGACAGATCTTTTGTATCTCTATAGTTTCCGGCAGCCAATTATCCATGGCGCCAAAGAATAAGAAGTGGAGAAGAGGGAAATAAGTCACAAAACCCACAGAAATTGATAATTGATAGGTAATGCTAAACACATAGATTCATAGATACCCTGTTTATATTCAAGCTTCTAGAAGCATGTGATTATCTTTTTAAAATGTTTATTTGAGAATTTCAATATTGCATAATTTTATCATATTTATTTCCTTCCCCCAACTCCTCCTAGAGCCTACCCCTTCTCTACTTATCCGACATCATGTTCTTTCTGTCCCTTATAACAAAAAAAAAACCCACACACAAACATGAAGACCAGTTTGTGTTAGCCAACTACTCCTGGGTGCACACACACTTATATATAGAAACGCGAACACACTCATGGTACGGTACATAGGTAGAGGTCATAAGACAACCTTGGGTGTTGTCCCACCTTGTCTGAGACAGGCTTTTCCTGGTGTTCTCTGCAGCACACAAAGACTAGCTTGCTTGAGCTTCCCACAGCTGTGCTGTCTCTGCCGTTCATCTCCCGGGGGAGAGCTAGGGTTACACATGCCCATTACTGCGTCCAACTCTAAATGGTCTTGGGAGACTCAAAATCAATTCCTCACACTTACACAGCAAATGCTTTAGCCACTGAGTCATCTCTGCAGCCCCACGTGAGTGGGGCCTGGACTATGGGATTCTGTGATGGCGGCGTGCTAACAGAACCTAGCAAAGGAGGCTGGGGGAAGACAAGCGTCGGATTGTTTCCTCTGGGCCAATGGCACTGACACCAGCCCATCAGAGAGGACGCTGTCCTTAATAGTCCCCTAATCAGGCAGGGGGTGGTTCCTCAGAGGCTTGTTGTGGCATGGCATGAAGTGCATTTTTCTGAACCAGTTTGCCCACCTCACCTTCACCTGTGACATGAAAAATGCAGGCGCCTTCGTCAGGCAAGTATTGTTGGTAATTCCCCGTTGTCTGAGGGTTATTTGGCAAATTCTCAGAGAGCTGACATCCCAACAATAAGCAATCTAGCTTTCAATAAGGTAATTACCAAGCAAGCCTGCATGGTCTGGAGACCTAAGCAGCGTGTGTTACGACACACTGAGCAAACAGCACACCTGAGCAAGCTTACATTCATTAAAAAACTGTTGTCTTTGATCGCAAGACTATGACAAAATCGTTGTTTTATTTGTGTAGAAGCTTAAGTCACCTGCTGCAAAGCCATATTTTATTTGTTCTTTCATTTTTACAGCACTGCTTTAAAATAAAATAAACTGCTTTACTTAAGCTCCAGGAACACACCGACACCAGTGTGGGATACAGCTGTGCAATACCCTATCTTCCTCTGTTTTCCGATGGCGAGGATTGGCGAAGACCACAGACATGTCCGGCCAGGACTCTGCCATCAGGGTGGACTTCTAGTGTCTGGTTCCAGCTTTTATCACATGGCACGTGTGTGTAGAGGAACAAGGGTGAAGTGTTATTTGGATTTTACCATTTTACAGCATCTTTTCAGTTTTTATCGTGTTTATACACAAAAATAATAGTATTACCACAGCTGGGGGAGGCTGGCTATTATCAGCAGTGGTCATGAACTGCCCCGCCAATGCTAGGGAATTTCTCAACTGCTTTGTGATCCTATTTGAAAAAAATGTTCAAGAATACTCTTTGAAGTCAATCATCTTGAAAAACGGTAACTGATTTCTACGGGTATCTCACAAGTGTGGGGCATTTCTAACATAAATGAACATTAGTGTCCCTGCAATGTGTTTTAGAATGATGCCGTTGTATAAGAACTACATCAAATTCCAAGGCATTGATCTCTTTTAAATGGTAGTTTCCAATTCATTGAGTCTCCTCAAGCTTCAGTTTCTTTCATTCATTAATTAGCAATCTATCTGCCAAGTACCGTGGTATAAATGCCATAGAAAACACCAAGAAATGGACAAAGACAGGCCTCCCTCAAAGTGTTTGCCTTTACATGGAGGAAGAACACGGTAGGATATACAGCATGTCAGATAGTGATCGAGGTCAGGGAAAAAGGAGTAAAAAACATAGAGTAAGGGAGATGGAGAAGGCTATGCTTACCTCAGACGTGTGAAGACATGGGTTCAAATCACCAGAACCCACAAAAAAGTTAGGAGTGGTGGTTCATGCATAGAATCCCAGAACCAGTAAGATGGGACGTGGAAACAGATCTGTGGAAGCCAGCTAACTTAGCCTCCTTTCTAAGGCCCCAGGCCAGTGAGAGAGCTTCTCTCAAATAAAAGGTGGACAGTGCCTGGAGAACGACATTGGAGGTCACACTCTGACCTCCACAGGTATGCATGCATGCATGCTAATATTCACATGTGTCCACATTTATGTGCGAAAACACACACAGGTACACATATACATGCATACAAAGAGAGGGAGAGAATAAAATGAAAAAATAAAAATAAAACAAGAAAGAAAATAGAGTCTCGGAAGGGTGCCAAGAGGACTGAGTCTTGAGTAGAGTCTGTGAGAGAGGTTTGCTAAGCAAATGGTGCTTGGGAGAGGGCCTGAAATAACAAGAAAGGAGTGTGTGTGTGTGTGTGTGTGTGTGTGTGTGTGTGTGTGTGTGTACAGAAAGAGAGACAGAGAGAGAAATGGCCAGGCAGAGAGGAAAGGCAATTCAAAGATGCTGAGGCAGGGGATTCCTGGTGAATAGCAAGATGGCCAGTGTAGTTAAACAGAGGGCACAAAAGAAAAAGTAGGAGGCCAGTCATCCATACCACCTTATTGTAAGGACACTGACTTATAGCATTGGACTGAAAGCACTTGTTCCCTGCAGCGTGACATGGCTTGCATTTTCTTAAATTTATGCTGGCTTTCATGTTGAAATTAGACTACAGAAAAAGTCCAACCCAACTATTTACTCATCAAAAAAACATCAAGGCGATGCAAGAATCTGGATATAAAACAACCACAGTTTGGATTACAATAAAAGTTGTGGGTATGATTGGCTTCTAGATATGTGTTTTGATGTAGGGTCAACAGAATTGTAATGAAATGGACAACTGCTTGTGAAATAAATCAAAGACACTTCCAGGGTTTTGAATTATCCAGCTACAGAGTTAAGGCGTCCTTCTCTGATAGAGCCTGGGTTATGGGAGAAATAGATCTGCTGGACAGGCAACTGGAGGAGACTCTGGGGCCAAGTTGGGATGTACTGAGTGTGGCTTGGACATCAGATTTAGCAGATAGTTGGAAATCTGGAAAGAATATGTGCAGCCCTTGTACAGAACCAGAATTGTAGGAATCACCAGATTTATAAACAATGGGACTGGGTGAGCCTATCTATCTAGGGGGTGAGCCTTCAAAGTCCAGTGGCATAAACAATGGGACTAGGTGAGCCTATCGAGGGGTGAGCCTTCAAAGTCCAGTGGCATAAAAAGTGATGAAGAAGGGCTCTGAGGCAGTGGGGCCAACAAAGTGAGGACATTAATGAAGTAAATACAAGTGTATCCACGAGGAGGGAGAGACCTCCCTACCCAATGCTGTGGAAAAGATCTCCAAAAATAAAGACAAAATGTATGCTAGAGAAACAGTTTTGAACCCACTATGGACCTTGACAAAGGTGTTTCCTTCTAAAGAAAAGATTAGGAAAGGGGTATAAATGAAGTTGGACATGCATGCTGTATTTTAGGAGAATTTCAATCCAGTGAAAAGCAAGAAACATAATGAAGAGGGATGTGGAGTCAGGGACTCAAGGACTCTCTCTCTCTCTCTCTCTCTCTCTCTCTCTCTCTCTCTCTCTCTCTCTCTCTCTCT
>NC_022030.1:53075222-53100906 GCF_000317375.1 Microtus ochrogaster | reverse complement strand
GTGTGTGTGTGTGTGTGTGTGTGTGTGTGTGTGTGTGTGTGTGCGTGCGCGCATCATTGCCAGAGGTCAAAGCCAGGCATTTCCCTCAGTCACTTTCTGTCTTTGTATTGTGCCAGGGTTTCTCAGTGAAACTGGAGCTCAGCAATTTGTAGCACCTGGAGAGTCCCGGGGATCTGCCTGTCTCTGCCCCGACTCCAGCATTGTGACATTGTACCCAAGCTTTTTGTGTGGATGCTGGAGATCTGGACCCAGTTCCTCACGCTTGAGTGACAAGCACTTTATCAAGTGTCCTCAGCCACATTATATTGACACATAGGCTCCGCCTAATAAAATTCACGATTTCAGCCTAGGATTCCATTATCTTTTCACAAATGTATAACACTCTGTAAGGACCAGCAATCATCTAAATAAAAGACACTATGGTCATCTCACAACCTCCTCCTGTGTCCCTTGTAAACAAACAACCCCTCGCTCACAGACCCAGGCAGCTCTTGCTCTACTTTCTGTCTCTACAGTGTAACTGCATAGTTTTAGAACCTTTTAGAGGCTTACTGAATGGAATGTTTCTGAGTAAAACCCTCAAAATAAAATTAAAAAGTAAAACCTCAAAATAGTAACAAGAAGAGATGAGTTTTTCTGTCTCTCAAACTCTATCAAAATTGTGTATATATTAAGGTCTGTTTCTTTCAACCTGTTAGTAACAGATAGATCATAGAAGAAAAAAAGAAAAGCACTCTTTGGCATCTGGAGACATCTGGAGTCAGGCCTATGCAGCTAAGTGTGGGTGTTGGTAGAAGTTGGCCTGAAACCCACTAGTGGACCCAGGTATCCCCTGTTAGATATAAAACATTTCAAAGACTTCTGGTGCCAGACACAGTCACTCTGGGACTGTGATAATGTGAAGCCAAACACATTATCAATATGACTTGAGAATATCATGCAAGAAGAGGGAAAAACACAATCATGGTACAATCCACAAAATATCAAGCATCCTGCCTCTCCTGGTTGATATGTTACATTGCCGTTTCCTTACCAAGTACAGATTTCTCCTTGACCTTTATTCTCTTCATCATAGCTAAGACTAATGAAAACACCTAATCACTGTCTCTGACAGTAGTCTTTCTAGAACATTCTATCACCTAACTAAAATCCAGGGCCCCTAAGTCATCTTCAACCCCTCTCTCTGAGAGGCCCACAGATACCCACATGATGTTTCCTTCCTCTTTGAGCTTACTTAGCTGCCAATGGCATATCCCTGGTAGACTTTGGAGAACTACCTTTGACTTGTGAGACTCCATGTAAGATGTTACAACTCCCATAAATATTTACACTTCGCCAAAAAACTCTTGGAGCTTACAAAATCTTCTGAATCAAAGAACTGGCTTTCTGTTAGCATAACAGCCCCAATACAAGGTGAGGCAGACATGTTAATACTAAAGGATGCCAACAGAAAGCCTTGGCTGAGTTCTCTCTCACAGTCCCTGCCTTCCCAGTCCAATTGTGGGCACCACCCTGCTCCCCTTTATGTCACCCAGGCCCAAACAGTGCAGGGATGAACAGCACTGTAAAGAGGCGAGAATTCATCTTGTTACAGGACTGGTGTCTGATGACCACTGCAGCCCTCGTCTCTAACCAGACTTCAGCCTCAATTTCCTCCTCAGTATCCTAGCCCACTGCCTGGACTGGAGCTGGGCCTAGAACCATTGGAGTGCATCTGGCAGGCAACCAACACCTTGCTGTAGCCTTGCCCTGGTCCCTGCTCTGGAAATTATAGCCAGTTCCCTGTACTCCCAATTTTTGGCAAGGGTAGTGTTCCAAATGTGCTAATTCTCCAAAACCATGGCATAGCTGGCCTTTCCAGGGCTCCAGATTGGCTCGGGAATGAACCCTTCAGCTGAGAAAGTTCTTTGGCCTGTTCCCATCTAATCCTAGGTTTCTTCAACATGTTCTGTTGGCCACACCAGCATTCCTGGAGGCTGAGCCCACCCAAGTTACAAAAGCCCCACTTCACCAATCATCACTGATTCCTGTGCAACTAGACACCTTCCTTGGCCATCGCCCAGACAGAGAAGTTGCTACAAAAATAAGCCTGCTGAGTCTTTGGGGCACTACGACATAATCCTCCCATACAGGAATCCACCAAGAAATGAGAGAGGATTGATTTCCTCCCACCATAGCCACGCTCTGCACAGCAACATGGCAAGAGCAAGGCCTATTTCTTCATGAACATGAATCACTTCCAGGGAGCAGATCAACATAATCACAAAAAAAAAAACCTGTGGTTAAAAAGCACAAAAGAATGTAATGCTTATGAACTGAGTTCTTACTAGACATCTAATTATCTCCTCACAAGTATCTGATCAATATTTGTGGCGGTGAATAAGTTTGACTAGGAGGATCTAAAGTATAATTTCTACCACTATTGCTTAAGCCACTCAGCTCCATAGAGTTGGGACCAAACAAACTTTCTCATTCAAATCTAGTATAAATCCTACAAAATCAAAGTATTTATTCACTAGATATTGGTTGACTCATAACAGCACAAACTTCAAAACTGATCCTTTTCAAGTGCTGAGGTGGGAACCTATGGCCTTGTGCATGATAAGCAGATGTTCCATGGAGCTACAGCATTCAAGATCAACATTTTACTGGACTTCAGTGTCCAGAATTAATAAAGTTCTACTAAGTTTTAGAAGCTAATCCTAACCACTTAATTTTATCATTATAAACAATCAACACTCCAGCCAGGGAAACAGGTAGGCTAAATGAAGATCTTCAGCCCTCCCTCGACCCCTCCGTGTGCAATCTCCAGTCTCATCTCCAGCAGACCTTCTGTTGTGGCCTCTCCTCACTCTCTGCCCCCATTCCTAGGTGACTAATCAGATCCTGATGAAGCACCTCCTTCACCTTCCCAGCCCATTTCCATTCCTGAGTGTCAGCTCTCAAAACCTAGAAATACATTTTATCTGTAACCACCAATGACCACACCTATCAGAGTCCCAGAAAAATTTCCTACCAGGCAACACACAATCACCAAACTTTCCTAAAAATGAGAGAGGAAGCAGAAACCAAAAAACAAAACACCTACCCAACAAAGACATGACCAGATATCAGCACCTAGAATTATAGCCTTCACAGTCCCAGATGCCTAGATACCAGAGTGAAAACACAATCAGAACAATATGTCTCCCCTAGAGCTCACCAACCCCACCACAGCAGGCCCTGAATATTGTAACACAGCTGAATCACCAGAAAAAAAATACTTAAAGTAGCCTCCATGAACCTGATAGAGGACCTTAAAGAGGAAATAAACAAACCCCTTAAAGAAATACATGGAAACACAAACACTTGAAATAAATGAATATAAGAGCTCAAGACCTAAAAGTGGAAAAAGAATCAATTAAAAAAAAAAACCCAAACTTGTAACAGGAAGACTGCTTGTTTGTCCCAGCTGCCCAAAACCAAAATAATCACACAGAAACTGTATTTATTAAATCAGTGCTTAGCCCATTACCTCTAGATTCTAATTGGATAACTCATATATTAAGTTAACCCATTTCTATTAATTTGTATATTGCCACATGGCAGTGGCTTACCAGGTAAAATTTCCAGCGTCTGTCTCTGGCAGATCCATGGTGTCTCTCTGACTCCACCCCTCTTCCTCCCAGCATTCAGTTCCATCTTCCCCATCTACCTAAGTTCTGTCCTATCAACAGGCCAAGGCAGTTTCTTTATTCATTAATGCTAATCACATTCAGAGGGGAATCCCACATCACAAATTGAGAGAAATCTGGAAATGAAAAATTTAGGAACTCAAACATGAACCTGAGAGGCAAGCCTCACTAATAGAATACAGCAGAAGGAGGAGATAATCTCAGGCACTGGAGACACAATAGGAGAAATGGATACCTCAGTATTAAAAATGCTAAGTCTAAAAACTCCTGGTGCAAACACTCGGGAAATTGACAGTGTAAAAAGATCAAATCTAAAAATAATAGGAATATAATATATCAATATAATATGATAATATAACTAAGGAAGTAAAAAGAAGAAAGTCAAATCCAGGCACAGAAAATATTTTCAAAAAATCATAGAATAAAATACCCTAAAGAAGTAGATGTCTATCAAGGTACAATAAGAATACAAAATATCAAATAAGCTGGCCCAGAAAGTCCCCTTAGCAAATAATAATCTAAACACTAAATGTGAAGAACAAAGAAAGAATATTAAAAACTGTTAGGGAAAAAGACCAAGTAACATATAAAGGGAGACCTAGTAGAATAACACCTGACTTCTCCATGGAGACTCTGAAAACCACAAGGGCCTGGACAGATGATCTACAGACTGTAAGAGTCCACAGATATCAGCCCAGACTACCACACCCCGCAAAACTTTCAATCACAATAGATGAAAAAAATAAGACATTCCATGATTAAAGAAAATTTAAACAATATCTGTCTATATCTAGTACACAAGGTACTAGAAGGAAAATTCCATCCTAACAAAGTGAAGCTCACTCAAGAAAATACACAGAATAAATAAATCCAGACCAACAAACCAAAAAAGGAAAACAAACAAACACTACCGTCACCACCACCACCACCAGCAGCAGCAGCACCCACCAGCCTCACCACCAGCACCACTTCCACTGCCACCACCACCAGCACCACCACCAGCAACAGCACCACCACCACACAACAACAACAATAACAACAAAATAACAAGAAATGAATAAACACTCCCATTGATATCTCTCAACATAATGACCTCAGTCTCCCCATCAAAAGACAGAATAACAAAAGGAACGTGAAAACAGGACCCACCTTTCTTTTGCATCCACGCAACACACCTTAACATCAAGGAGAGACATCACCTCAGGATGAAAGAATGGGGAAAACAATCATTTCAAGCAAATGGACCTAAGAAACAAGCTGGTGTCGCTGTTATAATATCTAACAAAATAGATTTCAAACCAAAACTAATCAGAAGGGAGAAGGAAAGCACTACAAGCTCATCAAAGGGAAAAGCCACCAGGAGGATAGTGCAATTCTTTACAACTATGCACCAAAGAAGAGAGTACCAAAGTTTGTAAAAGTGACACTCCTGCAGCTTAGGTCACACTGACAGTGGGAGACTGCAGTACCACAACTCTCACTAATACACAGGTCATCCAGACAAAAACTAAACAGAGAAATGCTGGAGTTAACTGACATTATAAACGAAATTGAACCCAACAGGTATCTACAGAACGTTTCACCCAAACACAAAAGAATACACTTTCTTAGCATGGAGCTTTCTCTAAAATAGATCACATACTTGGACATAAAGCAAGTCTCAACAGATATAAGAAAATTGAAATAACACCCTGTATCCTAACAGAACACCATGGTTTAAAGCTGGATACCCACAGAAACAACAGAAATCTTATACACTCATGAAAAACTGAACAACTCTCTACTAAATGAGTAGGTCAAGACAGAAATTAGACTTTCTAGAATTGAATGAAAATGAGCACACAACGAACTTAAACTTCTGGGATACAATGAAAGCAGTTCTAAGAGACAAGTTCATAGCACTAAGTGCTTATATTAAAAAATGAGAGAGATCTTGTGCAAGCAATTTAATACCACATCTGAAAGCCCTAGAACAGTGGTTCTCACCCTGTGGATCACAAACCCTTTGGCAAACCTCTGTCTCCAAAAAGATTTACATTATGATTCAGATTCATGACATTAGCAAAATTAGTTATGAAGTTGCAAGGAAAATAGTTTTATGGTTGGGAGTCACCACAACATGAGGAACTATAATAAAGAATTATTAAAAAGGTTAAGAAACACTGCTCTAAAGCCCAGCCATCAGAAGAAAATATCAAGAAATAATCTAACTCAGAGTTGAAATCAATAAAATAGGATAAAAACAAAAATGACAATGAAAAGCACAAAGAATCAATGAAACAAAAAAATGGTTCTTTGAGAAAATCAGTAAGATTGACAAACCCTTATATAGATTAACTAAAAGACAGAGAAAATATGCAAGCTATTAGAAATGAAAAGGGGTAAATAACATACAGCTAGGAAACCCAGAGAATCATAAAACATACTTTAAAAACCTGGCCTCCACCAATGTGGAAAATCTAAAATAAATAAATAAATAATATTCTCAATACATGCTACTTACCAAAGTTCAATCAAGATCAGATAAGCAATTTAAACAGAAATAGAACCTCTAGTAAATTAGAAGTGATCGTTAGAAGTCTCCCAAACCACATCCCTCCCAAATCCCAGGGCAAAATGGTTCTTAATACAGAATGCTACCAGACTTTCAAAGAAGACTTAATGCCAACAATACTCCCCAAATTATTCCACAAAATAGAAACAGAAGAAACTTTGTCCAATTCATTTTATGAGGCCACAGTTACCCGGTTTCCCAAACCATGTAAAGATCCAACAATAAAAGAGAATTGCAGGCCAATTTCCATTAGAAACATAGATACAAAAATTCTCAACAAAATACTTACAAACCAAATCCAAGAACACATCAAAATCATCATCCACCATGATCAAGTAGGCTTCATCCCAAAGATGCAGGGATAGTTCAATACATTTAGATCAATAAATGTAATCTACCATATAAACAAACTGAGAGACAAAAACCACATGATCATCTCATTAGACAAAATCCAACACCTCCTCATGATAAAAGGCCTGGAGAAATTAGGGATAGAAGGAACATATCTCACCATAATAAAGGCAGTTTGCAGCAAGCCCATAGACAACATCAACTTAAATGAAGAGAAATTAAAAGCAGTTCCACTAAAATCAGGAAAAAGACAAGGTTATCCACTCTCTCCGTACTTATTCAATATCATACTTTCAGGTCTTAGAGAGAGTAATAAGACAACTGAAGTTTATCAAGGAGATACAAATGGGAAAGAAAGAAATCAATTATTTTTATTTGTAGATCATACAATAATATACATGTGTGACCCTAAAATTTCCACCAGGAAACTCTTACAGCTAAAAAACACTTTCAGTAAATTAACTGGATACAAAATTATCTCAAAAAAATCAATAATTTTCCTATATATGAAAGACCAAACAGACTAAGAAACAAATAAGTCCATAGGATGCCTGTCCCTTTCTGAATGGAGATGGAGGAGTAGATGGGAAGGTAGACAGGTGGGAAAGGGGAAGGGTTGGGAGGAGAGGATGGATGGGAAACTGATTGGTATGTAAAATAAATGAAAACCGTTAAACTAAAAAAAATAAAATAAAAGGAAACAAGCTATTCACAATAGCCTCAAATAATATAAATATCTTAAGATAACTCTAAACAAACAAGCGAAAGACTTGTATGATTAAAAACTTTAAGACATTGAAAAAGAAATTGAAGAAGATATTAAAGATGAAAGACTCTTATATGCTCATGAATCAATAGGATTAATATAGTAAAAATGGCCATCCTATCAAAAACAAGTTAAAAATTCAATAAAACCCCCGTCAAAACTCTAACCCAATTCTTCACAGATCCTGAAAGGACAATTTTCTGCTTCATATGGAAACACAAACAAACAAAGAAGCCAGGATAGCTAAAACAAGCTAAGTTAATGAATAATAAAAGAACTTCTGGAAGTATCACAATCCCTGATCTCAAGTTGAACTACAGAGCCATAGGAATAAAAATTTTAGGGAACCTTAAAGTCGGTTCAAGGTACTCCAAGACCAAGTTCTAAGCACAAAGGAGATTTATTTGCCCCACAGGGACAGAGTGCAGGGAATAAGAGATAAAGACAGTAGAGAGTAAGGGAGAAGGGAAAGAGAAGAAAGGACAGGGGGCAGGGGTATTTGTGCCAGAGGGACAATGGACTGCCTCTGGATAAAGAAGAGACAGACATGCACATAGGAAAATGGCACTTTATAAAAGCACAAGGAGAAACCCCATGTTAATATGAGGTGTTTAATTTTAACAAAGCATGTCAACCAGGTGAGCCAAAGAAGGCTTTTGCTTGCTGGACTTCAATACTTGCATGGCTGGATCTTGGTAGTCAGCCTCAGAATGAGGGATTGACCAAATAAGGGAATAGACCTTGGTGGCCAGCTTTACGAATGCAATCCAACAGTTTTTAGCAAAGCAAAGGGAACAGGGAGACAAGGAAAGCTTGCTAGAGCCATGCCTGTCACACTCAAGCTGGCCCGCGTCCCTTCATTCCCACTTTTGTTTTATTATTGGACATTGGGTAAATGGGCATCATTCTTTCTAGCTGTTTCCTGCTGACAATGGGGTTGTCCTTCTTAGGGAGGCCAAAGAAGCTGGGTTGTTGTTGTTTAAGGCCAGGAAGAGCAGGCTATGTCAGCTGATGTCCAGGTTCTAAAGGTCCATTTGAGGCTAGGGAAGTGTAGTCTGTGAGACTGGACCCGGGTGTAGATTTTGAGGCAACAGCCAGGGCTTGTAACTGGAGTTGCTGGAGCAGTCTGTAGTTGATCTAAAATGTGTTGGAACAGATAGACTAGGGACACGGGTAAGTTAAAGAGTTTAGAAATTTTTTTTTGTCTTGAGTGTACAGTTGAAAATGTAGATTCATGGTCCTAATAGTAATGGGAAGAGGCATCCTAATACCAGGAAAAAGGGGAGAGGACCAGGAAAAAGGGGGAGAAAACCCCTTCTCCCTCACCTATCTATCTCCTGTCTTTGTCTTTTTTTCCCCTGTCCTCTGTCCCTCTGGTTCCTTAGAAGATGGTACCGAAACCTGGGATATGATGACACAAGGCATGCTGGTTGAAGATAGGTCTAAAGTTATGAGAATATATTTAGAAGCATCTTAAAATATATACATGCTATGACAGTGATCTAAATAAAGTAATCAAATAATGGGGGTGACAGGGTCATCCAATGTCACCAAATGAAGCTCCCAGTACCAGGATTGGGTTACATCTAATTGAGTTGTTAGTCCAAAGGATCCCAAGGGAATCCCCAGACAACCCAGGCTGTTGTCACGGCTGTAGGTTGCTCTCCACAAACTGACAGCAAGGCCCCATGCTAATGACAACTCGTGCCCAAATGATTGAACATAGAGAGATTGAGCTGTTGCCTACATAGAGCCTTCACCCTACGTTCCCGCATCTTTGTTACATGAAGGTACTCTGCACACTACCAAAAGAAAAATGTAAACAATAACCCAGTCATAAAACCTTTAATATGCAAAGGTGTGCTCGGAGTGCGTACATACAATAGTGGTACAAAGCTTGTACGAGTAACCAAACAGTATCAGATTTGACACAAGGCCCATTCCATTAGATGAAACCCATACCCAACACTGCATGGGTGACCAAGAAACTGAAACTAGATAACCCAGGGACCCAAGTGGCAATAAAATGGCTCCTAATGACATTCTGCTACCATGATCAGAGAAGTTTCCTCTTGTGGCAGATGGGAACAAACACAGAGCTACAGCCAGGCAATCTGCAGACAATGAGAGAACGTGGAACACTCAGGCCTAAATAAGATGGCTCATAAATTCCTCCCTAAAGAGGAGGCAGAAAGTGAGCAAGAGCCAGAGGGGATGGAGGACGCCAAAAGCAAGCAAACAAACAAAAACAAAACATAAAGGCTCACAGAGGCTGGGGTAGCATGCACAGGTCCGCACCAGATCCCCTGTGTATATATGATGGCATTTCAGTTTAGTGTTTCTATGGGATTCCTTAGTGTGAAAATGAATGGGTCTTTAACTCTTCTCCTGGGCTGCTTTCCTTCTGTTTTGTCCAATTCTGATGCGTCAGTTTTATCTTATATTTTATCTTATTGTCATACCTTTAAATAAATAAATAAATAGAAACAATAATTTTACCTGAGTTCTTTGACAAAGTTAGGATAGAACCCCATCTACTTACCAAGAATTTATAACCGTCTTTATCATGGAAAAGAATCCGTTTAAATGACCCAGGGATGCGATCCAATGATGTTACAGAGACTCTTACTCTTTCATATCCTCAACCCACAGAGTAGGAAATTGAGATGAAACAGAAATGAAGGAAAAGACGAGCTGGAGGAGACAAAAAGGGGCTAAGTGAGATGAGAAGCTACAAAGACACGTCCGATATTTTTCTGAAATTAATTGCACCTCCCCTCCCACACACACATTGCTACCACTTCTGAAAAGAAGGTTCTGGGGCGAGCATGGGTACTCCACGAGTCTTCCTGTAATAAGCATTCCTGGAGAGCACACAGCTCTATTAATGTGCAAACAGCAGCTGTGTTGGGCCTAACACTCATTCACACTTTAATTAAAGGGATTCCCTTTAATCAGAAGATCTGATTGCCTGGCTATTCGAAGTGTGGTCCTTGGAGCAGCGCCAGCTGCAACAGCGCCACCTGGAGGTTGATAAGAAACGCAGTTGCTCAGACTCTCTTTGATCTAAGGATGCATAATCCGCAGTTTACAGAGAGCCTGGAGTGAGACCCAAGCACAGTCAAGGAGGGAAACGCTGTCTTCTGTGGGTATAAAGAAGCACGCGAGGAATTGCTCAGCGAACACAACTTGGCCAGCATGTGCAAAGTCCTAGATTCTATCCCCAGCTCCATTAAAGGAAGCACTATATGATGTCTACTTCCCAAATTCCGGCCTTTGTACAGCCGTTTCTATTCATGTCAGTCTGCAGGTACAGATCTGATGATTGGGCATTATACCAGATACTTAATATCTAAAGGAACTTCTATTTCCTGTTCCATTTAAATCAGGTTTTTCTTGCTTTCACTGCTGAAATTTTTATTTTATATATAGTAATTAAAATATTTGAGTTTTGCTTATTACTTATTTCAAACATTTTATTGTATACTGCAGTAAAAATCGATACACCACACAAAAAAAGATTTACTTCGATGATGATATGACATTAAAAAAAGACAGATGTAAATCAATAAAATAATTTTTTTTTGTAAAAAGATGGAGGAGAGAGAGGAGGAGGAAGTGGTTTGAATGTGCCAGAGATCATTTTCACCCCTAGAGACAATCAGAGTGGATGTGGGTAATGGATTCTACAGAGGATGGGAAAGGAACTGAAGACAATCTTGTCTTCTTAGCATGTTTCCTAATGATCCAGTAGCCTACAAACCCCTGCCTCCAGCCAGCCAAATCAGCTAGCGGATGATTGGTTGCTGGGGCCTATGGGGTACATCTGACCATGTAAAAATATGAACTATCCATATAGTGTGTGCGTGGGAAGTAATGAGACTCTGACTCTGTGACCGCCATAATCTACAGATCATGGCCAATACACACCCAGGTCCAGGGAAGGTTTGGTCTTTATGTGCTGGTGAGTGTGTGGCAAAAGTTTTGGCCAGCCTGGAAATCCACACGTGAAACCAGACGATGAATTAACCGGGGAATGAAGAGGGGGGAGATGCTGTCTGTTCAGCACCCCGAAAAGCGGTTTGATTCTGCTTAATTCACCACAATTACCTAAGCAGTTCATTATTGAAACAGCCTAGGTTTAAATAAAAGCAAGCTTTGCAACTTTTCCAACACACCTCTCTTTCTTTTTGACTTCTCTGTCATAAGCCTCTAAAAGCTTTAATTACAGGTTTCCCCTGGGGTGGAGTCTAAACCCCAAGAGACAACTGCCTTTGGCCCATGGGTATCAGTGAAGGGCAATAGGAAGCCGGGCTCTGCTGGAAGCCCACGTCCTGCTGAGCAGATTTAAATCAAAGCACCTCAATTAGAGATGGGGAGATCAGCTGTTGAGTCTGGGGGAGAGATGGTTAACTGGCTCTAATTAAGACCAGGGCAGCTCAAAAGAAGAGGATGATCCAGGAAGAGGGAGTGCCTGGAAAGAGGCTAGGAGCTCTGGTTGCATGCATTCAGGAGGGTAAGAGGTTCTGGTGATGGCCACAGTTAGGTTTCCAGGCTCCCGCCTCATAAACAGAGATAGCATATACAGTACATAGACAGCGCATATACAGTCCCAGGGCCTCCACACACACATACCGACACACACACACACACACACACACACACACACACACAACAGGCGCACACAGATGCCATCACATATACACGTATGTAAAAAAAGCAATCTTTCAATGCAAATTTGCAACACTTTTAAATAGTCTATTTTCTTATAGACTCCTCAACAACAACACATCCCATTAGACACCACTTCGTAACTCTTGTTACATAAGAAATTGTACATATGAGTTGTATTAAATGCCCTCCTCTATGCCCTGCTGCTAGCCTTCTTGACAGAACGTCCCATATTACAGATGAAGAAAAATTTCAACTGTGTCCATTTACTTCCCCCTTGGTTAATTCCATGGGCGAATAATTAAGAAACGCAGCCTCAGGTCTACTACAGACTCACCGTGTGCCTGCTGCCCTCTACGGCAGATGTTCCTCAACATGAACCTATTCGATCATCACCAATGCGTCTGTGGGTGAAAAAGCTGAACTCAGCCGCTCTTCTCACAAATGTCAGATCTTCCCGTGCCGATTATAGTGTGCCTCCCTAAATGCAGCTGCACCCAAGACAAGCAAAGCACAGAAAGTCGTGCTCACTTCTACAACAAAGCAGGTATAGTCTAGTTACTGCTGTGCCTCCACTCTACAAACCCAGTCATGGGGTTGGAGAAATGGCTCAACACTTAAAAGCACTTGTTGCTCCTGCAGAGGATCCAAGTTTGATTGCCAGCACCCACACTGTGTGGCTTCCAGTCACCTGTACCTTCAGTACAGAGGGTCTGACACCTCTGACCTCCACACTCACATGTGCATACGCACACACAGACATAGATAGCCATATACACTCACGTGTGTATACCCACACAGAGAAATACCATATATCCTCATGTCTGTAAACACAGACATATGCATATACATTCACGTGTGTATACACACACAGACATAACCATATAAACTCATGTGTGTATATCCAAATATAGACAAATCCATATATGTTCAAATGTGCATCCACACACAGACACACCCATATACACTAACGTGTGCATACACACAGACATAACCATATACACTCATGTGTGCATATCCAAAGACAGACAAACCCATATATACTCACATGTGCATCCCCACACACAGACACACCCATATACAGTCTACACTCAGTGTGCATACATGTGTAAACCCACAAAAACACACTCATATACAAGACAAAATAAAACACCAAAATAAATAAAACATGCCTTGACTTCCCAGAAGATGGCTGGGAATACAATGAAATTACGTCAGGTCAACCATCAGCAAGAACACTACGTGTTGGGTGTAGCTGTGTATGGCTGTAAATCTTGGCCCTTGGAAGACTGAGTCATGAGGTTTGCTGTGAGTTTGAGACCGGGTGCTGGATCTGGGCTACATAGTGAGAGTCAGTCTCCAAAAACACAAAACAAAAACCCCTCTCCTTGTGCTGTGGCACAATAAATTGGTCTTTATTTCTTGACATTGGTTCTTCTGACAGCAACAAGCTCATTTTTTTTTCCACAATTACAGTGTAGTGGGGGGAAAGGTCTGGACGTGAGTTTTTCTTGTTAGTTTGTTTGGTTTTGGTTTTGGTTTTCCATATGCTCATTCTTACCTGTCTCTGCAGCACCATGCTTAGAGCTTACACTTAATGGAAGAAGAAATCTATGTACCTTATTCACGACTCATATTTACACAGAAAATATATTTAAATACTTCTTTGGAAAACTGTACAAATGCTATATAAAGATCAAATGAATTCATATTTGTAAATGTTTTCAGTTGCTTCTTCCTCCCACCCCAGGGCGGGATAAGCCCCAAATTAGGTGTGTTAGGATTACCGACTAGTTCTGCCTACTATAAACTGGTTCCAGATCTAGTCACAGATTCTCCTTCATCTTTGAAGAGGTTTTCTTTCTTGATATTTACATGTGTGTGCATCACGTGTGTGCAGGTGCCTGAGGGAGCCAGCGGAGTGCATTCGAGCCTCTGGGACTGGAGATGCAGGCAGTTGTGAGTCTCCTGCTACGGGTTCAGGGAACAGAACATGGTCATCGTAGAGGATCTCTAAGCGTCCACGCTCTCTTTAAGTATTCTTTGAGTGCTTCTGAATTTTGGAGGGACCATGACTGAGAACTTACCAGAATGACTCCATTTGTCTTCTTCTCACGTCGCCTATAAGACCTTGAGTCGGCCACTTCTCTGATGTCCTGAAAGGCCAGCTATCCTATGCCACTATTCAGGGTTATGATAAGTGTTTATTAGGAAAACACGGGAGGACCAGTAAGATGGCTCAGTGAGTAAAAGTACTTGCGCTGCAAACCTTGGAGCCAGAGTTTCGATGCCCGAAGCCCACGCAGAAAGCTGCAGGAGTGTTTCCCAGAAGCGTGTGGGCTAACTGGCCTTGAATCCATAGCCCAGAAGCGTGTGGGCTAAAGTAGACAGGAACCCACAGCCCAGAAGAGAGAAGAGAGCCACCAGGATTGTTTCCCCTGAAGCGTGTGGACAAACTAGCCTGAAATCCATAGCCTAGAAGAGAGGAGAGAGTGACTCTGCCTCAAAATCAAGGCAAGAGAAGATACCGATCCCTAAAACTCGTCCTCTGTCTTCCACACAGGCACTGTGGCTCAAGCGCACCTGCACACACCTGCACGCACGCACGCTAGCACACACACACACACACACACACACATGCTACAATAACAATAAAGCAACTTTGATTTCAAAAATTGCTAAAATGTATGAACTAGGTTGTCTTGTTTTCTGGGGGTGAATTATTCTCATATTTTGTCGAAACTTCTAGCTGCTTACACCCCAAATTCAGTCACTTACCTCAAATGACCAGATCTTTGTTGTTTCGTTTTCCTCAACGGCACTGGACTGTCCAGGCAAGAACTAATCCTGGGGACTTCTAAGGGCTAAGTGCTCATTTCAGCACGTTACTTGCATCAATTCATTTAAATTCCACAGCTGTCCTGTAAGATATCATAAATGGGTAAACTGAGGCATGGGGAGGCAAACTAAAAAAATAAAACCACTATGAGGAGTTAGAGTTTGAATTTAGGCAACTGGATCTAGAACCTGAGCTCCTGGCTATTAGATCCTGTGTGGCTCAGCGTCATGATTTAACCCCCTCATTTCTTCTCTGTACCGTGGTTTCCTTGGGCAGTTCAGTGAAGGTCACAGAGTCCACCTCGAAATAACACTTGGAGATACCCTAAATAAAACACATAAGGTTGTAAAGAGAATACATTGCACTGAAAATGATCATTTTAAGTCTTTTTGAGGGAGGATCTCATTGTGTAGCCCTGGCCTGGGTGGAACTTTCCTGTAGAAACCAGGCTGCCCTGAACTCTGCAGTGATAATCCTGCTTCTTCTGGGATCACAGGTGTTTCAATGTTTTAACTGGACTGTTTAAATGTTTCTTTAAGAAAGCTAATTGTACGCTGGGCTCACACCTTTAATTCTAGTGCTTGGGAGGCCCAGACAGGCGGATCTCTGTGAGTTCGAGGTCAGCCTGGGTTACAAAACAAGTTCCAGGACAGGTTCCAAAGCTACACAGAGAAACCTTGTCTCAAAAAACAAAACAACAAAACAAAACAAAAAGTCAAAACAACAACAACAAAAAACCAGCAACAAAAACAACCAAAAATAGTATATTAACCCATATGGTACCCACTAAATATCAAGACCGCCTGCAACTGAACTGTCTAGTGACTTCTGTCATTTGGTGCTAATGCAGACCATACACACACACACACACACACACACACACACACACACACACACACTGATATAAAAGCACCTCCTTTCTTTTGTTATCCATGTTTCCAATGTACTAAACAGTTGTGCTTTTGTAACTTCTATCTGGAAATGCCGAATATGAGACTTAGCATCATAAAAAGATGCAACTGGTTCCCATCCAAAGACAGCAGCCACTGAATTCTATCTACCCCTGTGCTCAAAAAGATGCAACTGGTTCCCATCCAAAGACAGCAGCCACTGAATTCTATCTACCCCTGTGCTCTCTGGCAGGCTCAGTCCAGTCACCCGACTTTAAGACTCAGGTAGCAGAAAGTTCTCGTTGACACGGTGTTCTGGAAAAGACAACTGTTTGTCTCCTACTATGTCACTTGGTGGTTTAGCTTGCTGTTGGAGAAAACAGCAAAGTTCAAATATTTAAAAAAGGAAAAATAGAGTTCGTTTTCTGGTTGTGACCTGGGGCAATATGCCCTTCTCGTTAGGCTTCGTTATCAAAACAGTTTAGTCTGCTGCTGCGAACCCGAAGTTCATTACTCGATGAGTGAACAGAGCTTTAAAATCAAGCTAGCTTTCTCCAAAAGGTATCGCTTGTCTTGCATGTATGTTCTCAGAATGTAAGTCTAGGCTTCCATTCTGTTCGCTGCCTATAGGTTTTGTCCTACACAACCACTAGATGGCGCTGACTGTTTGAGATTTTTCTTAGCGCCTGACACTGTCTTTAGCTCTCCACCCCAAAAACAGAATTTGGAATTGAGAAAGATTATCTGGCAACTTTATCCATAAACACTGAGTTGACATCTCTTTCTGAAATGAATTAAAGCTTTTTTTTTCATTCTGGTTTCTATCTTTTAAAGGCCATTACATTGTGTTGTTCTCCCGCTGATTCTCCGGGGCTTTCTCAAAGTCCTATTAGAACTTCAGCGATTCAAGATGTTTCACGGCATCAGAATTACCCCCTCTCAAACATCCTGCGCTTTTACGTAAAAGTATGGGCCGTGGAAGCGTCCATGCCACTCTGGGCACTTGCGAGAGAAGCAATTTTAAGTTAGTTTTTTTTTTAACAAAATGGCTGTATTAAATGTCGTCCCATCAGAGGAACGGCATGCGTGTTCAGCATGGCTTCAGAGAAACCACATTTACGGGCTGAGGCATCCGTCCTGGGTCATAAATAGGACAAGGGCTACACTCAGTAAAAGATTAAATTAAACACACGCCTTGGTGATGTGGGCTTTGTGAATGTATTTTTTAAAGGAGCAATAAAATGTAACTGTGTTTTAAAACTGTCTCCTGAAATAAGGGCGCTCATCGCAAAGCCAGCTGAAGTAGCATACACGGGACAGACACATTCCTAGAGGAGCAGAAGGCCCGCTAATGAGTTTCCTTCATATTTCCTGTTTTCTCTAAGTTTGCACATTGCATATTAAGATGACAAAAAATGATAGGAGTTAGAGAGATGGCTCAGCAATTAAGAGCACCGACTGCTCCTTCAGAGGACGCGGGTTTCTTTTCCAGCACCCACATGGCAGCTTACAATGTTCCAAGGGATCCAAGACCCTCTTCTGGCCTCTACAGGCAAATTCTGCATGTGGTTCATGTACCCACACAGAGACAAACATTTATATACACAGAATAAAAATAAATTTATTTTAAAATGCCATAAAAACAAACCAGTGAATTTAAACAACTGTATTTAGCATTCAGATTAGAAAAAAAAAAGAATCTTGATGATTAGCATTGAGGAACCAGTGTCCTCCCTCTGCTTAATCGCATTCTTCCTAAAATTAATAATGTCAGGACTGGAGAGATGGCTCATTTTAGAAATCCCCACTAGGGCTGGACATAGTGACTCATATCTATAACCCAAGCACCCAGAGCCTGAATGAGGAGATTTTCAAGTTCAAGTCCAACCTGACCTACATAGTGAAATACTACTATGTATCTCATCCATAGTGTGGGCGACGGGATGGTAAGGTGGGGTGAGGAGGGAAAAGAAGAGGAGGGGGAGGATGAGCAGGGAGAGAAGAGGAGGGGGGATGACCATTGGAGCTACGACTCACAATAGACTCTAAATGCGTACACCTCTGCTTCTGTCCAAAGTCAAGCTGGCGTTGGCTTACTTTAATCTAAATTTTTATCCCGGACTATACCAACCTTCCCAGTGTTTCATCGCATTCTTCCTAAAGTTAATAATGTCAGGACTGGAGAGATGGCTCAACCGTTAAGAGCACTGGTTGCTCTTCCAGAGGACTTGGGTTCAATTACCAGCACCCACATGGCGGCTCACAGCTGTCTGTAACTCCAGTTTCATATCAATGCGCATGAAATGAAGTTAAATACTTTTTCTGAAGAATGTCAAAAGCACTGGCTTCTAATGACGTGGGTTTTCCTTTCTGACAAGAGAAGATGGGAGACTCTGTGCTTGCTTAGTGTGAGTCAGCACTCTTCTGACCTGGTACAGGGACATGAGGTGCTTATGGAGAAGGACAGACAGGGGCAAAGAACGAACTGGCACTAGATAACCTTTTTTGTTTGTTTTTAGAGAAAATTAGAGGCATTAGTGCGAGGTATCGAAGCCAGGACCTTGCATTGCTAGAGGAACGCTCTTTCTGGCTAAAATAGACCATCAAAGCCCTTTTTTACTTTTTACTTTCAGGCAAGGTTTCAGTAGTCACCGAGGCTACCAGACTGCCTTGAACTCGCTCGGGAGCCCACAAAGGCTTTGTAGGTTTGATTCTCCTGCCTCAGCCTTCCCACTACCTGGAAGGTCACCAACTATCAGGTCTGGCTCAAATCTTAAAATTCTTAAATGAATGAAATTAGGCCAGACCAAAACTTGTCTTCCCTATGTGTCTACTTCCTGCTGAAGGACTGGATATTTCCACAAATGCTCCGGCCAGAGTGCCAAGGCCCAGGGCAATACTTCACGTAAGTACCACTGGTTATATCGGCAGTACCACTCCATGCCAGTGAGGAGATTCTCCCGTTTCCTGGACAGGAGATGAGGCGATCAATCCCAGAATGCAGCTGATGCTTTGGTTACAGCAGTATTTGAAATATTGTGAGAGGCACTTCTGTATAGAGAGACCAGAGAAAGGGGCCAGCTCAGTCTATGAGGCGGGGTGTTAGGGGAGACCACCTTCCATTTCTAACGCAGTCGTCTTTCTAATAGCTTGTTTGTGCCTTTTCCCCAAAATTGTTACCTTTGGGTCTGCATGTGGGTGAGATGTTTCCGAGAGTTCACCTGGGCGAGTTCTTTTTAAGCCTTTTGTTTTCAATTATATCTGTCATTCTTCTGCTCAAATTGCATACAAGCCACAGACTTGCTGACTTTTGCCAAATGGGCATGATAAACAGTAACAAAAGTAATAAAGATCTCACCAGACTCAAAATCCAGAGGGTTTATTATCCAACAGAAATATCCTTCTCTCCTCTTCCCTCCCTCCTTCCGTCTCCCTCTCTCCATTTCTCTCTCTGTCCCTCTCTCTGTGTGTGTGTCTGTCTCTCTCTGTGGTGTGTGTGTGTGTGTGTGTTCGTGTCTATCTGTCTGTCTGTCTTTACAAATGCCATAAAAATCATTTTATATTCCAGGACTTCTCTTTCTTTGGGAGACTCCCTTTGCTGTGGTTAGCCAGACTTTTTCTAAACAATATTTTGGATATGCCCTCAAATCCTTTCTTCCTCCGGGCGTGTTTCATGCGGGCCACTTGCATAATTAGACCAGCAGCCAATTAATGCTGAGCTTGGCTCCCCTAGATCCTAACGGAGTGAGTGTTCCAGGATAGTAACCTCCACATCGCCTGCTTCAGCCAGACAATTGGATCTGTCATTTACCTAAGTGAGCGCCCGAGAGGAGAGCTTGTACTCCCGTTTCAGGAAAAACAGACTGATTTGTTCAGGTGTGTGTAGTGGTTTCTCAACTGCCTAGGCATTCCAGTTCGACAAGATGTTCCAGGAAAACAGAATTTTGGAACCAGTCGAGGGGAGACTGCTAATTACTCTCAGGTGGTCCAAACAGGCCCGACAAGAACGTGGCCTCAGCTCCCCCAGCAACCAAGGGTGCCGAGAATAGGAAGCCCCCTTTCGAAGGCTGAGATGGGGAAGGGGAGGAGAGGAACGGGGCGGGGTCTGTTTCACATCAGAAGCGACTGGAAAGTTCCAGAACGAAGTCCTGAGCAAAGAAGGAAAGTGCGAGGCGGAGGGCATAGCAACCCTGTACCCCATCTGTCTCAGATTCCTGGAGATCTTATCGCGGAGTTTTCTCTCTGCATTCCTGCCTCGCTCCTGCCACCTTCTATTACTTTATCTCTCTCTTGAAAAGGTTTCCTTCTTTAACGATCTGCAGCATTTCTGCTAATGAATCCCGTCCAATTTTCGTCGAGCTTGCAAATTAAGTCTGCCTTACAACTATTTTCGCCTTCGTTTTTTCCCTCTAAATAAACACAAGTTAGGGTGTCCTGGGAGAGAGCCACTGAGGGACTGCACAGCCTAGCTCTGGTGAGCCGTTTAGTTACATTCCAAAAGCTATATTCCATTTCCAAACTTCCCAAGCTACATTTTATTTTCTAAAAAAAAAAAAAAAATCACTCTACTCCCAGCTACGGTTCAAAATTGAATCCTATTCTGAAAATGGACCAAAGATTATAAAGGGCCAAAGAAAGAGAATTCGAATTCCTCTTACTAAGTTACTGGTTTTTAAGTTCTAGAAAGAGAGAGAGAGAGAATAAATATCTGAATTTATGTACTAAGATGCAGACAGAAAAGTCTTGCAGTGAATGGGAAAGAAGAGAAACACCTCAGCAGGGTAGAGGGAGGCATTCTCATCCCTGGCCAGGAATCCCTCCTCACAGATTTTTCATGAATAAGGTTCCAAAGAAATCAGAGCTAGCTGAGGTATACCGCCCTCACTAACCGGTCTGTCTGAGGTAGGGAATGTGTGCAAAGACTAGTGTGACTCTTTGACATGTAAGAAAATCACTTTATGTCTAAGACCAGATTAAATTCTCAAGAGCTTTCTCCTCCCCTACGTACCACCAAACAACTGGCTTAAATGACTTTTTCCCACCGCTCTCTGAGCGTAGGATAGATAATCATACACATATTACGAGCACAAAAGAAAGGGAATAACGCCTGGAGAACACGGGTAATACGGTTGAGCCAAAGCCTGCAGCGCTGTTGCTTTGAGGCTAACAGGAGAAGAAGCCCTGGAAAACAGAGCAAAGGCATTCGGTGTTTCAGGGTTGGATCTCTGCCAAAACACCAAGCACTATGTTTTCTTTACAACGTATTAATAATAGTTATTATTTACCTTACAAGAACATTTTAAAGAATAAAACAGTGGTCTGAACCCATAGACAAGAGAAGTTTAGTAGGTGCAAAATTTTGTAATAGTGACTATTTCCATATCAAGATTTCATTAACCTAGTTTAGATTTATATACCATCCTTTATGCTGCCAAAAGAAGAATGTATTAATCTACTGTGAGGAAGAAAAAAGGGTGAGGTGGTGGGAGGATATTCTAATTCATTTCTAAAATAAGAGAAACATTTCACTCATTCAAACAACGGGAAAATTTGGTTCTAAGCAGAATTCTGTACAGCTGATGTTGACATTGAGGCCTTTTTAATTAGCATCTACCATCAGAGAAACTGTTTAAAAATAGATTTTTAGGACTCCTAATAAAATTACTTGCAGTATAAAAATGCTTCTAATACAAAAATGCTTAACAAAACATTTTCTAGTGGGCGGGGAGAAATCTATTATGCCCTAATCGGTCAGAAATTCACTCTTTATTACATACTTCAAAATATTGTGCTTCTTTCCCAAAAGTTAGTGGAGAAAAAATGTCTGTAGTGTAATGGGATCTTGAAAGCAGAGTGCTATTTAAATACTAGAAAATGGTGTGTACAGTACCCCTGCACAGATGCTAAGAAACTAAAATGGGTTAAGCAAACCAGCCAATGCAAAATAATCATATCATGCTAGGACGGGAGGGAAGGGGTTTCTCTCTGGTTAATGTTATCCGTTCATTTTGCATTTTTCCACTTTTTAAAGGAAATTCAGGGCTATAGCCTAGTGGCAGGGAGATTGCCCAGCACGCGTGGCATTTAATCCCCAGCACTACAAAACAAAAGCAGACAGAAACAAAACGAAAAAAGTTTAGTCCCTAAATAACAGGGGGGAAAAGAAACCAGGAGCATTTTGAACATGGGAGCTAGAAATCATCTCCCTATCCGAAAAGTATCCAAACCTAAAATGACTTCTCTTCCTGGAAAGACTAGCTGCAAAAACAGCATCGAACCTGGAGACCGCGGGCCGGATTCAGGTGAAGTTTCTGATTGATCTGGGCTGCAGCGTCCTGCCCTGGTTTCAGTTACTGTCGTTGAAAACCACCTCCAGGTTGTAGGAAAATGAGAAAGGGGAAGCTTGGGCTTCTGAAGCAAGATTTGAAAAGTTAAATATGTTTCGTCTGGGACAAAGATTCCAATCTGATCTCATTTCAGTGTTTGGATACTGGCAGCAGATACACTGGGCCCAATGAGGTGACCTGTCCTGTCCACTCAGAAACGATAGGGAACTGCAAAAAGAAGGGGCTACATTAGAAAGAATTCCTCTCAGGGATAATTAGATGTTTATTCCAGTTTTAGTCTGAGTGACAGAATTACGGTCCCCTTCCCATCTGTAATTCGGGGAGAATAATGTCTGCCATATACATCTTAATGACTACAACATCTGTAAAGTCCGTTGTACCTTTGAGCTCTTCAGATGAAAGATGCTATGTGAGGGCAAAGGATCACTGTTATTATTTTTGTCTCTTGTCTTCCCGATTGCTGCGAGTCCTCCTGGTGACATTTATGAGACCCTCCAGCCAGCCAGCTGCTCCGTCACGTGGAGCTCCGTGATATTTTAAATCCTTCAGGTGGTTCTGATTGGATGCAGAACAAGAGACTCTGGGACGTTAATTGTTTGTCCTGAAGGGAGTGGAGGTAGTCACAGCATCTGTCCAGGACTCAGGGATCAAGGCTTTTCCCAAAGTCGACTTCAAGGGGTTGACCTCACAGCTGTGGCATGTTTGATGGCTCTGTGTTTCCATGGCTTCTGAACATCCTCTGCTGTCCGGCTCTTAGGCATCATTCTCCCCCTGTCGTTTGTGATTTGTGAGTTTGCATTTCGATCCAACCAGCACAAGTGAGGTAGCTCTTCTGTGGGTACCTGGTAGAGGATATTTCCAGGCTTTTGACATTCATTATTGTCTCCATTTTTGTTTTATTTCATTTTTCAATAACTTTTTCCTTATTAAACAATGGCATATACTTACTTTTTAATATTTTATTTTGGGTGTGTGTGTGTGCACTTAGGTGTGAGGGTGGGCATGTGCCATGGGACATTTGTGGAGGTCAGAGGACTGTTTTCTACCCCCCCGATATGGGTTTCCCTTCCATCATGTGGGTCCAGGTTAAAGGAACTCAAGCTATAGGGCTTGGCAGCAGGCACCTTTTACTATTGCATCATCGCACTGGCCCTACATGGGCTTTGTTGTTTTGTTTGTTTGTTTGTTTGTTTGTTTGTTTTTAGCTTGGAACATGCAAGAAAGTTTTTAAGATTTGAGAGAAAAAAATATAAATTTACAAATCTCGATATTTTAAACAATCACTGTGATTGATGACTAAGTTTACTCTTTTCTTGGAATTTATCTCTTTTACTGTGTGTGCATAGCTATAGAGCATCCTTCACCTCAATGTTGTCTTATAAATCTTTTTGTAGATTCTAAGCCTTTCTGCACAAATGCAACTGAACAGAGTGGCTGGCTGGCTGGCTGGCTGGCTGGCTGGTCTGTCCTGGAGGGGCCACAGGCCTTCACACTTGACCTTACCTTACTTTGGTACCTTTTGCGCCTGAGATGAATACAATTACAGATGTATTATTTAGGAGACATTTACTCCGAATCTCTTGATGTTTTGTCGGTCCTGAAGTCAATGAGGTGGAGTGAGCGGATCATCTTACTGATGCTACAGATGAGAGAGAGACCCAGAAGGACGAAGCTACCTGGTCCAGGTTCAGACATACACAAGATGAAAGAACAGAATCCCAGTGTAAAGCAGCATCCTGCCTCAGTCTCTCCCATGGCCATCTCTCTCTTTTATTTATCTATTTTCATATTAGTACAGACTGTATGCTGAACACGCTCTCCTCATAACCTGCTCTCTCTGCCTTGTCTTCCCAATTGTTCCCTTTAATCTTTTAGACAATTCCATTCTACTTTCACTTAATATATACATACATCACTATATGTGACCATATAAAATCTAGGTGCCACAAATGATAAAACGCATATTTGTTGTTTTGTTTTAAATAAACTATGCTCTATGACTTGACTTCAGTGGACAACATCAAATACTGAACTTCTGGATGATTTTATTGTCTTCCACATTGAAGATCCAGATAGAGACATATTGGGGAGTGGGATCCCTTAAATAAAAGCAAGTAGACTGTAGGAATTTATATGATGATGGCGTCACTACCCCTTCCTAAACACTTGCATCCACGTACTTGCGTTTCTGCCTTGCTCTTTCCACGTGTAAAACACTCTTGGGTGTTCCTCCTTTCTCCCCTGACTCTCACATTTATCTGACCAGACACAGACCTGGAAACACTGCCCCTACTTGACTCACTATCATGCTGGGGCTTAGAGAAAGCCAGCAACTTGTTAGGGCCTCTGGAGAGCACACGAACTAGTTCCTCTTCCGCGGTGTCACGTGGTACAGATGCATTGTGATCTGTCATGTTCCAGCGCTTCATGGCTGGTTCCAGCATATCATTCTTTTTCTCATTGTTCTGTGATAATTGTCTGCTCTTACATCTCAGTTTCCCATCATTCTGTATTTATAGTGCTGACCTGAAAGATCATTTTCCTTCCTTACAACTCATCAAATATCTGGGAAAACGAATGTCAAGGAAACTAGCGTCAAAGCCCTTCCCTGGGAGAGCCATGGCAAAGGCTTCACACATAGGATCCCATCGACTCTCCCAACAACTCTGATAGGTAAAGACTATTTTTACTTTCATCCCTTTTAGTTTTGGGCAGTGTCATACATGTGTACAATATAATGTCATTAAATTCATCCCCAATTACTCTCTCTTGTCCCCTTCTTTTCCTTCTTTTTTTGTCCATTCATTAGTTTTTTCTTTTATTTTTATTGATTTTTATTGAGCTCCTACATTTTTCTCTGCACCCCTTACTGCCTCTTTCCTCCCATTCATCCCTCTCCCAAGGTCCCCATGCTCCCAATTTACTCAGAAGATCTTGTCCTTTTCTACTTCCCATGTACATTAGATCCATGTATGTTTCTCTTAGGGTCCTCATTGTTGTCTAGGTTCTCTGGGATTGTGATTTGTGGGCTGGTTTTCTTTGCTTTATGTTTAAAAACTATTTATGAGTGAGGATATATGATAATTGTCTTTCTGGGTCTGGGTTACCTCACTCAAAATGATGTTTTCTAGCTTTATCCATTTGCCTGCAAATTTCAAGATGTGGTTGCTTCTTTTCTGTTGTGTAGTACTCCATTGTATAAATGTACCACATTTTCCTTATCCATTCTTTGATCAAGGGGCATTTAGGTTGTTTCCAGGTTCTGGCTATAACAAACTGTTGAAATATGAGCGGCGGGGCTGAGTCCCCAATGCCCCAGCCGCCCGCTCGGCTAGCTTATGCCCCGAAATAATTACACGGACACTGTATTCATTTAAACACTGCTTGGCTCTTTATCTTTAGCCCTTTTCTCGGCTAACTCTCGCACCTGGACTAACCCATTTCCAATCATGTGTGTCGCACCCCAAGGTGCACTTACCGGGAGTTTCTAGCCTACGTCAATCCTGGGTCGGAGCTTCATCGCGTGTGCCTCAGAGAGCAGAGCTCTAGCCTCTGCCCGCAAGAGTGGAGCATCGTGTCTCTCTGAGGCGTC
>NC_022030.1:53064148-53075122 GCF_000317375.1 Microtus ochrogaster | reverse complement strand
GTCTGCCCCCGAGAGGAGAGCTGTCGAGTCTCTGAGCTCACTTCCTCTTCCTCCCACCTACGTTCTAACCTATCAGGGCAAGCAGCTTCTTTATTTAATCAACCAATGACACTCCTCCCACCTACGTTCTAACCTATCAGGGCAAGCAGCTTCTTTATTTAATCAACCAATGACCTTCCTCCATCAACAAACAATGCTGCTATGAACATAGTTGAGCACAGGTCCTTGTGGCATGGTTGAGCATCCTTTGAATATATACCCAAAAGTGATATTGCTGGGTCTTGAGGAAGGCTGTTTCCTAATTTTCTGAGAAATTGCTATACTGACATCCAAAGGGACTGTACCATATTGTACTCCCACCAGCAATGCAGAAGTGTTCCCTTTACTCCACAACCTCTCCAGCATAAGTTGTCATCAGTGGTTTTGATCTTGGCCATTTTTAAAGGTGTAAGATGGAATCTCAGAGTTGTTTTGATTTGTATTTTTCTGATGACTAAGGATGTTGACCATTTCCTTAAATGTCTTTCAGCCATTTTAGATTCATCTGTTGAGAGTTCTCTGTTTAGGTCTGTACTCCAGTTTTTTATTGGATTATTTGTTCTTTTGATGACTAATTTCTTGAGTTTTTTGTATAATTTGGAGATCAGACCTTTCTGATGTGGGGTTAGTGAATATCTTTTCTCATTCTGTAGGCTGTCGTTTTGTCTTGTTGACCGTGTCCTTTGCTTTACAGAAGCTTTTCAGTTTCAGGAGGTCCCATTTGTTAATTGTTTCTTCCAAAGTGTGTGCTACTGGGGTTATATTAAAGAACTGGTCTCCTGTGCCAATGTATTCAAGTGTACTTCCCACTTTCTCTTCATTTTCTTCATGTTTTCCAATTTTGTGGAGTACAGGTTTTTGAAATTTACCTGATGATTCTCTGGATTTCCTTCGTGTCTGTTGTTATGTCCTCCTTTTCACTTCTAATTTTGTTAATTTGGATATTTTCTCTTTGCTTTTTGGTTAGTTTGGATAAAGGTGTGTCTATTTTGTTGATTTTCTCAAAGAACCAACTCTTTGCCTCATTGATTCTTTGTATTGTTTTCTTTGTTTCTATTTTGTTGATTTCAGCTCTCAATTTGATTATTTCCTGTCATCTAGTTCTCTTAGGTGAGTTTGATTCTTTTTGTTCTAAAGTTTTCAAATGTTCTGTTAATTCACTAGTGTGGGATTTTTCCAGCTTCTTTATGTGCTATGCACTTTCCTCTTAACACTGCTTTCATTGTGTCCCATAAATTTGTGTGTGCTGTGTGGTCATTTTCGTTGAATTTTAAGAAGTCTTTAATTTCTCCCTTTATTTCTTCCTTGACCCACTGATGATTCCAGTGAGCATTGTTTAATTTTCATGTGTTTGTGGGCTTTCTGGAATTAGTATTGTTGTAAAATTCTAGTTTTCAGCCATGGTGACCTGATAAGATACATGGGATTATTCTAAATTTTTTGTATCTGTTGAGGTTTGTTTTGTTACCGAGTATGTCATCAATTTTTGAGAAGGTTCCATGAGGTGCTGAGAAGGTATATTCTTTTATGTTTAGATGGAATATTCTATAGATGTCTGTAGAGTCTATTTGAGTCATGACATCTTTTAGTTCCCTTATTTCTCTGTTAATTTTTTGTTTGACTAACCTGTCCAGTGGTGAGAGTGAAGTATTGAAGTCTCCCACTATTAGTGTGTGGGGTCTAATCTATGATTTAAGCTTTAGAAGTGTTTCTTTTACATATGAGGGTGCCCTTGTATTTGGGGCATAGATGTTAAGTATTGAGATTTTTCTCTTGATGGATTTTTCCTGTGACTAATATGAAATGTCCTTCTTCATCTCTTCTGATTGATTTTAGTTTGAGGTCTATTTTGTTAGATATAAGGATAACTACACTAGCTTGTTTCTTAGGTCCATTTGATTGGAAATTTTTTTCCCAATCTTTTACTCTGAGGCAACGTTTGTCTTTGTGGTTGAGGTGGGTTTCTTATATGCAGCAGAAGGATTCTTTTTTTATATCCAATCTGTAGCCCATGTCTTTTTTTTTTTTTCAAGACAGCGTTTCTCTATAGCTTTGGAGCCTGTCCTGGAACTAGCTCCTGTAGACCAGGCAAGCCTTGAACTCACAGAGATTTGCCTGCCTCTGCCTCCCAAGTGCTGGGATTAAAGGTGTGTGCCACCACTGCCCACCTTAGCCTGTATCCTTTTATAGGTGAGTTAAGTCCATTTATATTAAGGGCTATTATTGCCAGTGATTGCTCTCTTTTGTTAATTTAGTTTTCATTGTTGGTGATGTTAATTTGTGTGTTTTCCCCTTCTTTGGAATTTGTTGCTGTGAGATCATCAATTGTCTGTGTTTTTGTTGATGTAGCTAACTTCCTTGGGTTGGAGTTTTTATTCTAGTTCTTTGTATAGGGCTGAGTTTGTGGCTAGGTCCCAGATTCATGCCCAGATAACAGCGGTTTCTGGCTCTGGCCCACTTGCTCAGCAGTTGTTCCCCTGTACCAGCTCCTCTGGAGTTCACTGTCTCAGGCCTGCTCCAACCTAGGTCACTGGCCCAGTTGAGCATTTCAGAATTTCTAACACTCCAGTAAGCCCTAAAGAACTCATCCCCTAATTTTTAGTTTTGGGGGTCCCTTGGGCCATCCGAAGCAAGCCATTTTTTTTACCAGTTTTGGAGGTCTGCATGAGACATCCAGTAGATTCACTAATCAGTGATAGGCATACACCTCCACCACAGAAACTCTGTAGCTATTCTTCAGCCCATACACTTTTTCCATGAGGCAGTCATATCTTGCCTCCTCTGCATCTGGGTGATGGCTACAGACTCCATTCATCAGTATTTTTATTGTTTTTATTGTGTTATATACTTTTCCCCCTTCTTCTTCCCATTGATTCTCCCAGTGGCTACACTGTTAAAGAGGATGATGCCTCCATAACTGTTCACAGTCAGGAACTCCTCAGGAGGTGATGGAGCTGCCTGGGCACTTCCCTTACCCAGGAGGCAATGTAGAAGAGCCCAATCTTGTGTAAGTATCCTTAATTTTACTTTCAGTTTTTACAAATTACAGCGGTGAGAGAGTAAAAAAGAACAAATAGCTTGATAAAGAATTAGAAAGTTGGGCATTTTAAGGAGGCCATACTGACTGTGCCTTCACTCCTAAAGTGTCTTTTGATGAATGTGTTTCCTTAGCCTCAAATAAAAAGTAAATGCAAGATTTTCAACCCTGTTTTCCAAAGAAACTAAAGCAACCCTAAGCTTAGAATCAAGTGGCTAGAGTAATTGCTGTGCATTGGATGTCTGTCCACACACACACACACACACACACACACACACACACACACACACACACCCTGTGTTAAAACCAAATCCCTGATGGGGTGTTAATAGAAGATGGAGCCTATGAGTGTTACAGGGTCATGAAAGTGAAGCACTTGGGAGTTGGATCAGTGCCCTTCAAAAAGGTCAATTGGGGCCAGAGATCATTCCCATTGCCAAGTGAGGACACAGCAAAAAGTCCTCGTCCATCAGCCAGGAAGTGAACATTCACCAGGATACAAATCTGGCAGTTCATAGACTTTGTTCTCCCAGCCTCCAGAGCTGCAAGAACTAAGTTTCTGTTGCTTAGAAACCACTCAGTTTGTAGTGCTTTGTTATAGAACTACGAGGAAACTTAGGACACCAAGAAAAAAACTAAGATCCTAACTCTCAGTTTCAATCTGGTCTCATGTATACTATTAGGTAAGATGAGAGATAGAGAGATGGAAGACAGAAAGACAAAAGATGGATGGATGGATGGATGGATGGATGGATGGATGGATGGATGGACTGATAGATGAGTGGGTAGGGTGAATGGACACAGACAGATAGATAGTTGGTAGATATAATAAAACTAAATGGATGGAGGTGGAGATACAGACAGAATATTGATAGGTATGCATCCACATAGTCTGTTTTAAACCAGTTCAGAAATCAGGTATGAATTTTGGCTGGGGTATCTTTGCATACAAACAGCTAAGGACTAGAAGGTAAAGAGCCATATTCTACAATAAAAGCAAAGACTCTTCATAGTCTTGCTTGCTTCACAAGTCAAAGCTCTTTAATTCCTGACCCCTGATGTAATAAGTAGTATAAAACATTGGTCAAGTTCCTACTTCAGTGAAACAAAACCATATAAAGAAAATCAGCCAGAATGATTGAAGCAAACAAAGAAACAATTGAGGCCAGAAGTTAATTTTTACACCAAGATAGATTGAATTTCATCTTTGCAAGGAGAGATAACTCTGCCCTCTGCTCGCCTTTTCCTTCTGACTGCTGGATCTTTAGGGTCTTAGCCCCGTTGCCTGAGTGACTTGCAACAACCTTTCACCTGATTATCTGATCTAAATGTCATCAAACTGCTCCAATAGCCGTGAACATCAGCATCTGGGGTATGTGTGTGTGGTCAGTGACTGCCTTCCAGGATATTCCTTTTCTGTCGTTTTCCACCTTACATTTTGAGGTAAGGATTCTCAGTGAACACAGCAATGTCTCTGTTTCTGCCTCCTTCCCACCCTATAAAACCCAGCACCAGAGTCACAAGTGGGGGACACCATGTCCAACTTCTACCAGAGTGCATGGGATCTGTTTGAATTCAGGATCTGTTTGCAAGAATGTTAGCTCCTGAGCCATCACTCCTGCCCGTCCTCACCATCTTTGCAATCATACTATATATAGATGAAAATAAAAGTGGTTTACTGTCTCCAGTGCTTCCTGAATTTGTGAGTCCTTGCAGCTGAATGTTGTTTCTGCAGGGCACTGGCTTGTTTCTCTAGGCTCTTCTCTTCGACTCTCAGCCCCTGTCCCTACTACATGGGCTCTACTTTCCAGTCTTCAAAACTTCCAAGGGAAAAGAGAAAGAGGGAAGGAAGGAAGGAAGGAAGGAAGGAAGGAAGGAAGGAAGGAAGGAAGGAAGGAAGGAAGGAAGAGGGCCAAAGTTTGGGGGCACACACTACAGGCTATCCTGTTCATTAAACATCTCAAAGGGGTCCAGAGACTTCTTTCATTGTCTGGAAATTTCATACATGCATGTAATGCATTTTGATGAGGTCCAACCCCTTTCCCTTCCTCCCAACCCCTCCCCTATCATTCTCAGGACTTTTTTCTCTCAACTTCATGTGCTATTTTTGTTCTCGTTTTTTAACGTCCATTGAGTCCACTTACTACTGCCTGTATTGCGTGGGTGTCAGACCATCACTGGATCATAGAAAGCCTTCCAGGTATCATATCCCCAAAGAAAACTGACTTTCCTTCCCCTAGAAGCCATCATTTGCTAACAGCTCCTTAGTCAGGCTGGCATTTCATGAACCTCTCCCTGACTCATGCTGGGTCTTTTTGCTTAGGTTGATATTTATATGCAATCACAGTCATTGTGTGTGGGGTTTTTTTTGTGTGTATATGTGTGTGTGTGTGTGTGTGTGTGTGTGTGTGTGTGTGTGTGATCTCATGTGATGTCATGTCATTTTATGCCAGGGTGCTGTTTCATTTGGAAATTACTTTTTTCCTTGTGGACATCTGCTATTTCTGGGTATTAATGATCCTTTCACCCGCTCTTCTGTGATTATATCTGAACTTCGAGGGGACAATATAGACATCCAGTTCAGAGCTCTGCAATCTCTTCGCCTCTGCATGTTGACCAGCTGTGGGTCTCTGTCTTAACTGTCATTGACTGTAGGAAGAAGCTTCTCTACTGAGGGCTGAGATACATGAGGCAGGATGGCAGAAACAGATTCATCGAGGCAAGTGAGGAGCGGCTACAGACATTAGTAACAGAAGGACTGACAGACAGAGGAGGCAGGAGGAAGAGCAGCAGCATTATGCAGAGGTAGCAGGGCTTGCAGCATGCAATGACCTCCTCAGAGCAGCAGGAACACACTGTGCTGGTTTTGTCCTGGCACCTCTGATCCCTCTCACGGCCAAGCCATTGCCTCATTCTGCTTGCTTGCTTGCTGTCTAAATGTGTTTTCTGCTGTCAAAATAGGATATTGCAGACCTGGTGAAGATAAACAACAGACAGTCACTGGGATTGTGCTTCTGGAGGCTGGGAAGTTCAAGAGCAATGTGTGGGCATTTGATGAGGTCTCCACAAGGTGCTACCGTGTGGTAGAAGGACAAGCGAGTGAGCAGAAGACAGAGGGCAGGAGGGGTGAGAACTCACAACAAATTCACGGACACAATGGCTAACACATGTCTGCAGTGTTCCATCAGTGAGAGGAGAGTCCTTAGCACAAGATTCTGAAGAGGATATTCAAGCCACTGTAGTCCCTATGGTTGCTTTTAAGTCATCTGTTTTCTACTCTTTTTTTCCTTTTTTAAAAGTTTATTTTAAAATAAAACAATCTTTTTTCATTTTACATGCCAAATCCATTTCCCACTCCCTCCCCTCTTCCTGCTCCCTCCCCCTTCCCATCCCCATCCCACCCCCCCCATCCACTCCTCAGAGTGGGTCAGGCTTCCCATGGGGAGTTAACAATGTCTAGCACATTGCTCTGAGGCAGGGTCAAGGCCCTTCCCACTATATCTAGGCTGAGCAAGGTATCCCTCCAGATAGAATGGGTTCCAAAAAGCCAGAACAAGCAGTAGGGATAAATCTTGGTCTCAGTGCCAGTGGCTCCACAATCTGTCCCAGCTATACAACTGTCACCCACATTCATAGGGCCTAGGTTGGTCCTATGCTAGTTCTTTTGCTGTCAGGCCGGAGTTGGAAGGCTCCCATTAGCTCAGGAAAACTGTTTCAGTGGGTGTCCCCATCATGGTCTTGACCTCTTTGCTCCAGTTTACACTCCAGTGAGACTTGTCTTCCTTCCCTAGCCTCTATGTCTTTCTCCTGGAAGCGCCAACAAATCTCTTTTGGAGGATTTGCCAACCCAGATCTAGTTCTCAGTTCTTTGTCCCCATCCCGGTCTCATAAAGGATGACCTCAGAATCCAGGCTGACAATCTGTCTGGGGCAATCTCTGTGGTTCCAATAGTCTCTTCTCACTCTGGGACCATATTCAAGATACTGATGTTGTCCAGAACACCTTCCCAGCCCCTTTGCATGTTTAACTCTCCATGAGCATCATCAGCATGTCCAGACATCCCTGAGCTGTCCAGTTTCCCAGCCCTTCCCATTCCCTTCATGTTCTCATGGTGTCTTGCTCTTACGTAGCCAGCCTGTGTTCCATCATTCTTTACCTCAACTACTTGGCTGTCCAACTTTCATAGAGAAAATGTGATGAGACTTCTGAACACATACTCCCTAAGCTTCCAATCTCTATCTAAAAGGCTATATGTTCATAAGCCTCCATGGGCCAATGGGGAAATGCCCCTATTTCCATATCGGGCTAACTTCTTGGCCTGGCTTCTTGATGTCACCCATCCCATTAGTTCTTGCTATATTGGCTATTCATTTATGTCTCATTTTTCTCAATCTTTCCCTTCTGTCTAACTCCTTCCTGATGGACAGTCAGTAGAATAGAAACTTTTAAGTACAGTCACTTCTGCTTCTTGTTGATCAGTCTCCACCCTTCTTCATTCCCACTCCAAACGGTGTCTTGCAAAGATTGACCTAAGATTTATTTCCAATTTCAATTCATGCATGAATCCGAGGTTCCTGTTCAAATCTGATTAAGACTCATAAGGAGATGAAGAGAACTTTTGTCTGTAGGTTTGTTGGCTTGCTTGCTAACTTACTCGAGACATTACTCATGGATCCTGGTCTGGCTTCAAAATCTATGTGCAGCTTAGGTTAGCCTTGAACTTATGACCCTCTTGACTCTACATCCTGAGTGACTTATACTGCCACACTCAGTTTCTGGGATTTTGATGATCAAAGCCACTTCAGCATGCTAGGTAAGCACTCCACCCATGAAGTTATATTCCTAGCTCAAGAGCGGGAATAGCTTCTAATGAGCTACTTTGTCAATCCAGTGGGGGAGGAAAGTCTACACGATCCTTTCCAATTCAGGTGTCCCTCAATCCACTATTACCTGGATTCTTCCATCAGCACCATGTCCCCAACCTAGCAATGACTTCCTAAATGTCAAATCCAATGGGCACATATCAAACTTTATAACCTGTGGGGACAGAGCCACACTGCCATTTGCGACCTGTATTCCTTTGCCACGATGCCTGAGATCACTGTGTTTCGATCTTGGGACTTCCTACCAGAAAAACAAGGAGGTTAAGGGCTTGGACTCTGAGCTTCGATTCCAGTTTCACTGCTTTGATTCATAAAGATGCATTTATTTGGGGAGGTCTATGTGCTATGATGCTCCTATGGAGGTGAAAAAACAACCTGGCGAATTGATTTTTCATGACAGGGTTTCTCTGTGTAGCCTTAGATGTTATGGAACTTACTCTGGAGGACAGGCTGGCTTCAAAATCAGAGATCTGCCTGCCTCTGCCTCCTAAGTGCTGAGATTAATTGTGTTCACCACCAACACCCAGCTACCCCATCACTTCTTAATGATGTGCCCTAAGGCAATATGTTCACTGTGATGAGCCTCCTATATGGAGTAGCATTAGGGCTACAAATCACAAGAATTTAATCACTTTATTATTATGAGAACAGAAATAATTAGTATAAAACTCCTACCTAAGCACACAGTGCAAATTCCATTATTGCGACCATTAGCTGCCACAGTGGCTGCTTGTGCATCCTTCAGTCCCTCCCTGGAGGAGCCGTCTCCTCCCTCGCCTCTCTAGCACACCTTCCCATCCTTCAAAGATCATCTCCAGAGGAATGTTCTTAAACTTTTGAGAGTTGCACAACTTGGTAAATTTGAAATATAAATGTTATATGTTCGTAAAACATGCCTCAAATAAAGTATATTTCTAAAGGGGGTCTTCAAAGCGAATGGGTTAGAGTTACTAGGTTAGTATCCTTCAGTTTACCTACCATACCTCCATCTATTCCTATTCTTCTGCTATTTCTTGTCTCCTCGCTTTAGCTGCCACTTTTTTTTGACAGTAGGGACTTTGTATGAGATCTTTTTATCTTGTGCTCCTAGCACAGTTCAACAAGTGAGTGAGCGGTTGAAGGCAAATCTCTGCAGAAGGAAACACGTAAAAGGCTGAAAAGATGGCTCAGTGCATAAGAAAACTTACCGTGTAAGCATGAAGACCAAAGTCTTTCCTATAATCAATACTGAGATTTTCAAAAAGCCAGGCAAGAACAAGCATGTTAATAAACTTGTAGCCAGAATTGGAGGTCAGAACCAGATGAAGGCTGGGAGCTTGCTGGCTTAGATCAGTCAGTCTTGCCTCAACAGCAAGCTTCAGGTGAGAGAGCTTGTCTCAAGGGAATAAGGCAGAAAAAAATACAGGAAGACACCCAATGTCCTTCCTTAGTATACGTGGGCATACAAAATGGATGAGTGCACCCATATATGAAGGAAGAAAGAAAAAGGAAAGAGAGGGAAGGAGGAAGGAAAGAAGAACAGAAAGTTTGATTGATAAACCATCCATGAACTCTTCTACCTAAAGACAAATTACTAGGGAGGAGTCTATAATGATACTATCAAGCATCTAGCCAACCAATAAAACTGTATACCAGATCCTAATGCTGACTAGAAATCCAAAACAGAAGTCAGCATGGTGGCACACACCTTTAATTCTAATGCATGGGAGTCAGAGGCAGGTGGATCTTTGTGAGTTCAAGGCCAGGCTGGTCTCAGAGTTGAGTTCCAAAACAGCCAGGGCTACACAGAGAAACCCTGTCTCAAAAAAATGCAACATGGGTCCTCTTTTATGAATCACTTTGGTGCTTACAGTCTTCTAGAAACATTTTAAATTGTTGATGTTATGGGCATTTATATGTTTCTGTATCCCCAGCATCTTGTAAAAGTCCTTTAGGAGCACACCCGAGTCTTCTTTCTGCCTTTTGTGTTAGACTCATGTGTCCCAAACCACCACCTCTGTTTTTGCGGGCTTTGTCCTTTAGCTTTGTCCTTTACATGAAGAGGACCAGTTTGTTTTTCTTTATAATATTTTTACTTCTTTTTTAAAAATATTTATTTATTTATTATGTATACAATATTCTGTCTGTGTGTACATCGGCAGGCCAGAAGAGGGCACCAGACCTCATTACAGATGGTTGTGAGCCACCACATGGTTGTTGGGAATTGAGCTCAGGACCTTTGGAAGAACAGGCAATGCTCTTAACCGCTGAGCTATCTCTACGCCCAATATTTTTACTTCTTTGGAAATTATATGCATTTACACTGTGCCTCTCAGAAACTTAGCATCCTATAGCCTTGAAATAATTGTTTCTCAAATGAAGTAATGGTTGGCATTCTAAATGAGGGCTATCACTTGCTATCTGTGAAATAAACACGTGACCACTAAATTTGTTCCAATTTGCCTTGCCTAGAATGGCAAGGCTAGAATTCAGGTAGCCTCTAACACCTACATAGAAACTGATCACATAATTAAATTTATTTACATATGACATATTGCTTATATATAAATATAATTAATGTGCTTTTAAAATGTTTTATTTTTATTTTATGTATATGTGTGTTTTACCTACATGTATGTCTGTGTACCACATATATGCCATGACCATAGAGACCAAGAGAGGGTATCAGATTCTCTGAACCTGGAGTTGCAGTGTTAACTCCTATGTAGGTACCGGGAAGCAAACCCTGTCCTTTGGATGAGCAGCAGTGCTTTTAACTGTGAAATAATCACTCTAAATCTTAGCCATCACCTTTTGTAGATAGTTATTCAAAAACTTGAATTTGTGGGGGATCGCTGGAGAGGGAGAAACACCATTCAAGTCTTGGCTGCTGATAAATTTTTTTTTTAATTTATTTATTTATTGAGGATTTCTGCCTCCTCCCAGCCACCACCTCCCATTTCCCTCCCCCTCCCCCTCCCCCGATCAAGTCCCTCTCCCTCATCAGCTTGAAGAGCAATCAGGGTTCCCTGACCT
>NC_022030.1:53050014-53056328 GCF_000317375.1 Microtus ochrogaster | reverse complement strand
GCCCTCGCTCTGTTTCCTGGTTCCTGCCTCAGGCTAAGAACCCTCTCACCCCTCCGAAGGTCTTCAGGATCAGGACCAAGCTCCCCGTTTGCCAGTGACCTTGCCAACAAAAGGCCTACCTCTTTGATTTAATTGTAGTGGGGCGATCTGATCTTGGTGTTGCGCATGGTACCTGCAGCCTGCTTCTGCAGCTGGGACGGTTCCCGCTGCCAGCAGCCTGTGTCCTCTGCTGTCGCTCTGGTCCCAGCCAGTCCCAGCCGGTCCCAGCCGGTCCCCACCAGCCGTGGTAGGCGTTCCGCAGCCGGTGTTCGGCCGACTCTTCTGTTTCTCTTTGATCCAACCGCAGTGGGACATCTGCTCTTGTTATTGCACGCCCTTCCCCGCCTCGTGTGTGCCTCTGCCGTGCCTCTGCCGCTGTGCTGGCCGCTGCCGCTCTGGACCCCTCTGGTCCCCGCCGCTTGCCTCTGCCTCCACGCCGCCAGTCCCAGCCACTTGCGTCTGTCGCTGCCAGTCCCCCAAAGCCTATTTTTGATTGCAGCGCCGCGCCTCTCTGCTGCCGCGACTTGGGATTTTTTTTTAACAGATGTCAATCTCATTTTTCATATAGTGGTTTCCCAGGGAGCTTCTAGCCTACGTCCATCCTGGGTCGGAGCTTCATCGCGTGTGCCTCAGAGAGCAGAGCTCTTGCCTCTGCCCGCAAGAGTGGAGCATCGTGTCTCATAAATTTTGATCTTTTGATTTTCATGAAATTTGTGGGAGTTTTTAAATTTTATATAACAAATGGGAGATTAAGCTATTAAAAAAGAATTGTTTCTATCTCTTGCTTGTGTAGACGTGTGTATATGAAATATGTGTGCACACATGTTTGCGTGTGTGAATGTGGGTCACGCACATGCCACAGCATGCATGTGGAGGTCAGAAAACAACCTCCAGTGCTTGTTCTCCCCTTCCTGGTATGCGAGGTCCTTCTGTCTATGTGTTGCTTGTATTGATCAATGAATAAAGAAACTGCAGTGGTCTGTTGATAGGGCAGAATTTAGGTAGGCGGGAAAACTAAACAGAATGCTGGGAGAAAGAAAGGCAGAGTCAGAAGATGCCATGGAGCGGTCACCGCCAGAGACAGATGCTGGGAATTTTGCCTGGTAGGCCACTGCCACATGGCAATACACAGATTAATAGAAATGGGTTAAATTAAGATGTAAGGCTGAGTCAATAAGAAACTAGAGCTAATGGGCTAAGCAGTGATTTAATTAATACAGTTGCCGTGTGATTAATAAATAAATAATAGATATTAATAAATAATAAATTTATTAATGGAATATCTTATACATTCTAAGCATCTTTTTATTATTATTATTATTTATTTATTTATTAAAGATTTCTGTCTCTTCCCCACCACTGCCTCCCATATCCCTCCCCCTTCCCCAATCAACTCCCCCCTCTCATCAGCCCAAAGAGCAGACCAGGTTCTCTGCCCTGTGGGGAGTCCAAGGACCTCCCACCTCCTTCCAGGTCTAGTAAGGTGAATATCCAAACAGCCTAGGCTCCCACAAAGCCAGTACGTGCAGTAGGATCAAAACCCAGTGCCATTGTTCTTGACTTCTCAGCAGTCCTCATTGTCAGCTATGTTCAGTGAGTCTGGTTTTATCCCATGCTTTTTCAGACCCAGTCCAGCTGGCCTTGGTGAGTTCCCGAAAGAACATCCCCATTGTCTCAGTGTGTGGGTGCACCCCTCATGGCCCTGAGTTCCTTGCTTGTGGTCTCTCTCCTTTTGCTCCTGATTTGGACCTTGGGGTTGTAGTCTGGTGCTCCAATGTGGGACTCTGTCTCTGTCTCCTTTCATCGCCTGATGAAGGATAATATGGAATATATACATATTAGAGTACTACTCAGCAGTAAAAAACAATGACTTCTTGAATTTTGCATGCAAATGGATGGAAATAGAAAACACTATCCTGAGTGAGGTAAGCCAGACCCAAAAAGAGGAACATGGGATATACTCATTCATATTTGGTTTCTAGCCATAAATAAAGGACATTGAGCCTATAATTTGTGATCCTAGAGAAGCTAAATAAGAAGGTGAACCCAAAGAAAAACACATAGACATCCTCCTGGATATTAACATTCTAAGCATCTTATGCATTATATTACTTAGTCCTCTTAGCAATCTTGTATCTTAAGTACTAGTGTCTTGGTTCTTTTTTATGTCTACCATGAGGAAGCCCAATTAAGCAGGTACCTTGCCTAAAATTAAGGAAGACGCAGAGCCAGAATTATGACCTAGATACCAGTGGTGTGCAGGCACCCAGCATGCTACAGGGCATGCAGGCTGCTGAATACATGCAAATAGTTCTCCCTTGCTGCTGCTGCTGCAGCAAAAAAAAAAAAATGCCTGGCAAAAGCAATTTAAGAATGGGTTGATGTTGACTCACAGTTCAAGAGCACAGGCCATGACAGAAGGGAAATCATGGAGGTAATGACAACCTCCTTGCTTCCACACTCAAGAAACAGAGAGCAGTGGACACCAGTACTCAGAACGCCTTCTTCTTTTTATTCAGCCAGAGACCCCAGCCCATGGAGGGGCTGCCCACAGTTAAGATCACCCCAATCATTGCAATGTAAATAATTCCACACAGGCATGCCCAGAGGTTAACCAGGCAGGGGAGGGGGGGCTGGTCTCACAGGTGTTCTAGATAGATGTTTCTAGACACTGTCAAGTTGACCATCAAAATTTGCATCACAGTGCTACATGAATGAATGGATTGTCTCCTTTTCTTGGACAATGACTGTTGTATTTAGGAGATTTGACAACCCAAGCAAGAGATATGAGAGCTGCTTCTCTTCCGTGAGGTTTAAAACTGGACTGACCATAACCTATTCCAATGACTTATTGAATGTTTTTACAAATAAGAAAGTTCAAGTCAAAAAACCACATGAACCAAAGTGACATGCCCAAGCTACATGGTTATGAGTTACTTCGAGTCGGTGGGGAGGGTAGGATGGAAGTAGCAAAGCGCAACGTACCAATGAGAACCTGGGACAGACCTTTGATGTTGCTGATGAAGTGCTGGAAAACAAATAATGGCTTTTCTGTTTCCTTTGAAAATAAATTATTCCAATTTAACTGCAAAGCACATGTGGACTTCAGAAAAAGGAAGATGCCTGCAGCGCAAACATCTCTTGCCTTGCTTCTGCTTGCCCTCTCCGGAAGGTGGCTGGGGTGTGAAAGCAAGCCCCACCCACACAGGCCCCAGTCCCCTCATAGGCCGCTTTGCTGGGTTTGGTGGATCTGACTTCCTGGTTGGAAGGAGGAATAAGGAACAAGCTCTCGAGGAGCAGCCCATAGTCACCACGACCCACCCATGAGCACGAGCACTCCCAGAGAGAGCCAGATGCCCCTCCTATGTACACTCAAATGTGAAACACATGTGCTTTACATTCCCAGGCTGCACTCAAGAGCGTCATGGGGCAGAGGCCATTTTTGGAGACTACTTAAAGTCGAAAGACCTCAGTTGCCTTTGCCTTCTGGCTGCCTGCTAGTTTCTTTTCTCTTTGCCCCTCCTCCTCTGCAATGTCCAGCTACCTGTTGTACACAAGGCGGAACACACATAAAATATAGCCTGTCTGCCCTGCAGTCACTGAACACATGTTTCATATGCCCTAAACATGCCGGTCCCTATGTTGGGTGAAGAACATCCTAGCAACGGCCAAACCGGTGTCACTTGTCTTTATGAAAGGAGGAAGGATGAGACAAATAAACACGCAAGGATCAAAGTGTAAACAGTATTAAGTCTGATGAAGGAAAGAAAGGGGCGGAATGAAACAGCTTAATAGATGAAATCAAGTGTGCATCGAGTTTGAAATTTATTCCCAGACCAAAACTAGTGATCTAAGACTAAGAGAACAATGAAAATATATAAGAAAATTCTGTGTGAGAAGCATTAACCTTTGTTGCCAACAAATGATAAATAATAACACAAATTAAGAGATAATGAGCACTGGTCAGTGATGGCAAGCGCCTTTAATCCTAGCACTTGGAAGGCAGAGGCAGGCAGATCTCTGTGAGTTCGAGGCCAGCCTATTTCTAGTACAGGCTACAAAGCTACAGAGAAACCCTGTCTTGAAAAACCTTAAAAAAAAAAAGATAATGAGCAATAAGTGAGGGGCAAGTGACACAGCACTTATCCCATAGTATTATATTATTTAATATTATACCATACGTTGTATTATATTATGGGAAGCAGTTAGGCATTGGTTAACTTTTCATTGCTATGAAAGACTACTTGACTAACACCTGTTAAGGAAGGAGGGGTCAACTCTGGCTTCCAGTGTGCAAGGATCATTAAACCAAGGTGGGATAGCCACAGCAGTAGGCATGTGAAGACAGAGCGGTAGGAGCAAAAAGACAGATGGTTATATGCATTTGCAGGACAGAAGCAGACAGTGTACAGGAAGTAGGGCCAGACTACAGAGACCCAAGGCCAACGTCCAGTGAGCCGCTTCCTCCATAGGGCTCCACATCTTGAAGGTTTTACCATCTTTCCAAATGGTACCACCAGCTATGGACCAGGTATTCAAACACGCGAGCTTGTGGGAAGACATTTGCTATCCAAACCTCTGCAGCTATTACCCAACTGTCACCTACGTGCCAAGCCCTGGGCTGGGTATTCAAGAAGTTTAATGGTGAGGAGTCTCTTGAATGGTGTGGTGACCCTGGGTCCCCTCTCTAGCTTCACCAATCCTTTTCAAATCAATAGTTATGCCCAGAAGACTGTATTAAACAGGGAAACAGGCAGAAATAAACAAGGATGCTGGTTCCATGTAAAATCCAGCGGCAGCGTGTAATTTCATCTCATAATTCAGCATAGGAAAATGATAACAAAGTAGCCCCTTATAAAGTCCTGATTTGCAATACTAGGAGAGCATGTAACCTGAAATATTAAAATGCAATTATTAAATAACAAACTTCATTCAGCCACAGACATTAATTGATGTCACTACTCCAAAGCATACAACATGATTAAATTGGCCATGGCTGGCTAACATGGTATTTTCAAATGTCCTCACAGGGAACTTTGTAAAGACACACCAGACAGTTATGGGAGGGGACATTTGATTAGTCTGTCTGATGCTAACCTCCCCCCATCTCTCTCCTGCAAATATCACCTGCCAGGTTTGGGATGATCTCCATCTGGCCCCTGCATTTCCTATTGTGTTCATTAGAATTGAAGGATTGTCCGCCATCCTGAGTAATTGTCTCTAAGACAAGCCTATGGGCTAAGTGGTGTCCTTGTTCTTTACTGTCCTTGCTCCAGCTCTCTCTCTCTCTCTCTCTCTCTCTCTCTCTCTCTCTCTCTCTCTCTCTCTCTCTCAGAATTGGGCAAGCTATCCAAAAGAAAGCCATCGGATTGGGCTCTGATGGTGCAGCCATTGCTGGAAGCAGACTCCCTTCCTTGTGAAGGGCTACATGGGTAAGAGAGAGTCCCAAGAGCTGCTGGTGGGAGGGACAATCCCTACTTCATGGGGAATGCTGATCTAGAGAGAGATAGTGAAGGTCTGTAGTGCCCTGGAGTAGCCCTGGTCGCTCTATGTCTATAGCTTGTGGATGGATGAGTTTTACAGGGCAGGCATCCTTCCACCAACTGACACCAGTGACAAATATCCCCATTTTATACAAATTGCAAATGAGCTCTATTTCTGGAAACCCATGGAGCCTGATGAAAAGCACAAACCATCTTCACTGTGGTAAGCCCATTCACGGTGCTAGGCTCTTCTCTGCTAACGCAGTTATGAACTACAAAGCACACAGATCACAACTTGGAAGTGAGAGACACAGCCCCATTTCAAAAACACTGGGAAAAACAAAAATACTTCAGAGTATAATAAAGTGGGTGCTACTGCTGCAGGAGATAAAAGGTGCCTCATAAGGTCAAGAATGGTATCACCTGATACATCATCAAAGAGAATCAGAGCTTTGCCAGTGTTCTGAGTAGAGAGAAAAGTATTTAGAAAACATAGCAGTATGGGATAGAAGGATAGTTCACTAAGGCTACACAAGCAAAAGGACCTGTGTTTGGCTCCCTAGCACCTATGTTAAGGTAAATAAATAACTGGGTACAGGGCCACATGTCTGAAAACCCAGAGCCGGGGCTACAGAGAAGCTGCCTGGGTCACATCAATGGACTCCAGGCTCAGTGAAAGATTCTGTCTCAAAACCGGACTTGCTGAACATAGCGGACAATGAGGACTACTGAGAACTCAAGAACAATGGCAATGGGTTTTTGATCCTACTGCATTTGCTGGCTTTGGGGGGG